>NW_023276806.1:128968695-129261195 GCF_003668045.3 Cricetulus griseus
AAATATGTCCCCCAGCCTCCCTCCTACTCACCTCTGAGGTAAGACAGCAGCATACCCAACCATATTCCTCTGTTCAAAACACAGTAACATAGGCAGTGCTATGGTCCTTCACCCACAAAAAAAAAACTTTTAAAGAGCCTGTGGGGCTGTGTGACCCATGCCACTGGAGAAATTTTATACACATGCTCCACCCAGTAAAGATAGTAGGCAAGAGGCTAGGAGCAAAGTCCTATCACAGGAGGAGGGGAGAGCTATATCTGCCAGAATGGGCAGAGGCAAAACGCCAGTGTCTGGATACCATCTGGAGCTGTTATCATGGGCGTCCTCGTCCCATTTCTGCAACTGCTGGTGCTGCTCCTGACACTTCCGCTGCACCTGCTGGCTCTGGTGGGCTTCTGGCAGCCCGTGTGCAAAACCTATTTCCCCTACTTGATGGCCAAGTTAACAGAAAGGGCCAACAAGAAGATGGAAAGCAAGAAACGGGAACTATTTAGCCAGATAAAAGATCTTAAGGGGACCTCAGGGAAAGTGGCCCTGTTGGAGCTGGGCTGTGGCACTGGTGCCAACTTCCAGTTCTACCCACCTAACTGCAGGGTCACCTGCGTGGACCCAAACCCCAACTTTGAGAAGTTCCTGACAAAGAGCATGGCTGAGAACAAGCACCTCCAGTACGAGCGCTTCATCGTGGCTTATGGAGAGGACATGAGACAGCTAGCTGACAGCTCCATGGACGTGGTGGTCTGCACCCTGGTGCTGTGTTCTGTGCGGAGCCCAAAAAAGGTCCTGCAGGAAATCCAGAGAGTCCTGAAGCCGGTGAGCTAAGTGGGCAGAGTATGAGCCTGGGGCAGGTGAACACAGCGATGGCAACTCCAGAGTTCAGGACCCCAGATGGGGACAGCAGACTGTGCCGTCCGAGTGGCCTATCGTCTATGGAATCAGGCCTATTCTTGTGGATAGGAGATCTGTGTGGGGCTCAATAGGATGCGTTGGAAACACAGGAAAGTATTGCTTAGTAGAACGGTGAGGGGAGCTAGGAAGAGGCTGCAGACAGTGAGGTTTAAACTGATATCCAAAGAGTTATCGTGGTGTGGAGGAGGTCAGGAGAGGGGAATGAAAGCCTCCTAGTGGAGGAAGTGAGGGGGACAGAAGGTTTTGAGTAGAAGTGTTAGGGGAAAGCAGAGTCTTTGAGAGCTTGGGCTGAGTGTGGAAAGAAAGGAATTTAGGATAATTTCCAAAGTTTCTGGCTTGCACAACCGAAGGGAGAGTGGATGAAATGGCCACCTCCTTGGACAGGAAACCTCTTTCCTGGATGTGTTGGGTCTCCGGATCTGCTTAGCTATCCATGCAGAGAAGCCACACAGGTCATTAGAAGTTCAGGTCTGGAAGTCAGGACAAGATGTGGCTTGGAGAAAGAGCTATGGACAATAGGCCCTCCTAGCAGTAATGCAGCATGGGAAAGAATGAGTCCCCTGGGAAGAGGACACTGGGAGAAAGAGCTTGAGGGGGCCTTGCTGTAGTCAGAACCCTGGGGTGTCTTGGTTTTGCCAGACACCAGAGTCTCAGGAGAGGCTGGGATCACGTCTCTATCTAGCAGGTATGTCTAACCCATCACAAAACTGTAAATTTATTTAAAATACAATGAGACTTTCTTATGTGACTTTTTATAACCTAGTCACTAAGTTCTTGAGCATGAACATGGTAGACAAGTGTCATGTCACGATGCTGGAAGGTTACACACCTGGAAGAGCCCTCAGCTGCTCCTGTTCCCCAGTGTACAATCGTTCTATAAAAACCTCTCATCAGTCACGGCGGCCCAGTTACCAAAAGTCCTTATGTGCCCTGTGAGGAGGTCAGGAGCTAGACATACAATGTCAGGAGCTGTTGGTTCCATGAACTCTCAGGCCAGAAGCCCTTACTTCAGAGAGATCTGGCAAGCTGGGTCTGAGAGAAGGAAGGGGCATGAGACAAAAAGAGCAAGACCGAGTAGGTAAGTGACCTTAACTCCTCCTTCCTCCCTCCCAGGGAGGACTGCTGTTCTTCTGGGAGCACGTGGCTGAGCCTCGGGGAAGCTGGGCCTTCCTATGGCAGCAAGTTTTTGAGCCTACCTGGAAACACATTGGAGATGGCTGCCACCTCACCAGAGAGACCTGGAAGGACCTTGAGAAGGCACGGTTCTCTGACGTCCAAATGGAACGGCAGTCCCCTCCCTTCAAGTGGCTACCTATTGGGCCCCACATCATGGGAAAAGCTGTGAAATAACCCTCCAAAAGGAGGCTCCCCGCCTGTAATCAGAAGACACCCTAGTCAGGTAAAGAATGAGAATGTCCTCAGCACCGCTGCTACTGTGCCACACTTCCTCAACATAATGACGGTTTTGGTTTTGGTTTTTCAAGACAGGGTTTCTCTGTATTGCTTTGGAGCCTGTCCTGGAATTCACTCTATAGACCAGGCTGGCCTTGAACTCACAGAGATCCACCTACCTCTGCCTCTGCCTCCTGAGTGCGGTGATTAAAGGTGTGAGCCACCAATGCTCGGCCTTTCTTCCTGCTTTCTCCAGAGGCATTAAAACTATACAGTGCCATACTGCAGAGCCCTGGACTTTGTCTGCCCACCTTCTTGGACTTCTACTCTCCCTTTCCCTTGTCCTCATGGTAAAGTTCTCACTGTTGTTCTTCTGACACTACCCATGTCCCGCCTTGGAACTAGTCACATGTCAGTGCCAGGCCACCTCGGCCTCCCTCCGAAGGCAAAGGTGTAATGATTTCACTAGACCCAAGATAAATGATAAATGGTTGTTTATTAGAGAACACTTACACAGATAATAATAAAGGACCTCGGGAGCATTTCTCTACCCTTCTGATCAGATCCACTGACCTAAGAGAGAGAGGGTGCGAGAGAGATCACAAGACCACACCTCATACTTTCTTTCCTCTTTCTGCATCCATCCACCTGAAGCCACGCCCAAAGGGTTCACAGGCAAGACACTGCTACAATTCCCCTTTTAGACTAAAGAAGAAGGTTTTAAGCCTGATGCAAAAACTAAGCACAATGGTAACAAATGTCAAGTATACTCCAGGAAAAGGAAAGGTAAGCATACACAAATTAAAACCTACTACCATTGAGAGCAACACTGAGCGATAGATACAAACTACATCCCTCCCTACTACCCACTCTGTCCTGAGCTTCAGAGGGACAGAAAGAAGCCAAACCCTCAAGATGAGAGAGAGCAGCACTCAATAAAGTCACCAGAGTTTTTATTGTCAAATACTTTTTTAATAAATAGACAAAAACCACTAGGCTGGAACAGCACACTAAGGTCAGAGGACAGGGTGGACTAGGGAGGGGAGAGCCCCTGAGACAGTGACATGATCTCCCTGACCCTCTGTCTAAGGCACTTTGGGGAAGACATGGTATTCAGGGCAGCTGAGAGAAGGAGATCAGGACCCCTACTCCCCATTCTGCATCAGGACAGGCCTGCCCTTCCAGCCATGCCCCACAGCCCATCCCTGAAATGCCCCCTCGTCTCACAGCATTCTAAGGGGAAGTTGGAGGGGGAGTTCTCACAGTGGGAGAGGTCTGTGCCCCTGAGGAAGTAGAGGCTGCCATATCTCAATGTGACACCAACAACCTACTTCACTATCTCCATCCCAAGGGTGGAAGGGACACACAGGCCTGGAACAAGGACAGTTAGGCAGTGACTGGCACGGGAGTTCCATCAGGACCCAGATCAGGGTGCCAATCAGCATCCAAGATGGGGTGTGCATCAGAGCCCTCCCACTGGGAGTTGCCCCAGTTACTCCTCTGGATGGTGCCTGTCTTCTCCTCCTTGAACTGCTGTCGGTCTTCCCGAAGGATCTTCACCGCGTGGTACTGGGGCACAGTGGCCTCGGGGTGCTTTGCACGCTTGAAGAATCCCAGCTGTAAGGATACCAAGACAGGCCATGAGAAGCCTGCAGGGCTGAGGCCCCTTGAGGCACCTCACCATCCCTGAGCTAGAAAGAACCAGCTGAAACAAACGTGAGGTAGGCTGGCCAAATCCAAGCACAGTGGGCAGCTCCCAGTACCAGGATCCCAGTACCAGAATCCCAGGTTCTTATTCACAGCCAGAGAAAGACCAGAAGGAAACCCAAGGTACAAAACCCAGGAAATCACCCTTGGCCCCTGGAAGAGAGGCTTGAAGCTGATCAGGACTCCCAAGCTTTCCTCTCCCACCCAAGCTTCTTAAAGACCTCAGTAATGTCTCCTAGAACACAACAAGATCCAAGGGATATAGTGTCCCAGATCTCCCAGAATGGTGATCCATAGACATAGACTCGTGTGCTTGTACACGGATTAGCATTCCCTTAGGCCAGAGCCCTGCATCCATGAACACCAAGGTGGTGTTGGGCCCCTTGCATACTGAAACTCAGAACAGCCAAGACTCCTGCATGCTCAGACAGCACAGGGTCTCCTTGCACAATCATCTCTGCACACTCATCCCCACAGAAAAGACATGCATGGGACCCCACATGCCGACACTCCTAGCCTACTCACTCCCTGTGCATGCCGGGCTGTGTATGCTCACACTTATAATCCCACCTTTCTAATTACTTCTTACCTCAAATATTCAAACCCTCATCACACTTGTACCCATTCCTCTCTTTACCCTGCACATTCCTGACCTCCCCGCTTCCGAATGCTGGATCTGTAGTTAGACACACACATACACACACACATAGATATACACGTTTGCATACACACATGCACACACAGCAGTTACCCCACAGTCCCTGGACCCCCGGCTTCCATGGCCGAGGGCTGTACGGCCAGATGGGCTCGGTGATAGTTGGTTGGAAATGATGAGCTTGGACTGTTCCGATGGAAGAAGCCACACTGGGGTGTTGAGGGAGAAGGGGAAAGAGGCAGAGGATGGGAAGGCTGAGGCGGGAGGGGGCCTTTATATCTGCCTGTCTCCCTTCTATAGGAGTAGTGGATGGGACAGGCAGGCATCCTGAGGCCAATCCTGAAGGTATTAACCGTCTCCAGGACTGGGCAAGTTCTCAGTGGCATTGATGACACTCCAGAGCTGGTTCACT
This sequence comes from Cricetulus griseus, assembly GCF_003668045.3. Lineage (NCBI taxonomy): Eukaryota > Metazoa > Chordata > Mammalia > Rodentia > Cricetidae > Cricetulus > Cricetulus griseus. Next base: position 128,973,771 of record NW_023276806.1, read on the forward strand.
GGTGATGCACACTTGTCAAATAGCAGGCGGGCAGGGCAGTCTACAGAGTCCCAAGGATGTGTTTGGTTCTGCACAAGCCCCATGTGTAGCATGTGGCTCAGGGGTGGGTCCTCTGCACTGACACGTGCATGTGTGTGCTTTTATGTTGAGCCAACAGGATTCTGTTACAGATCTATGTTCTATCAGATCAAGAATGGTTCCATATGTAGCAGCGCCCAGCAGTTCCCTGGAGCTAGTGCTCCAATGTTGCTGGCCTTGATCACAGCTTCCTTCCCAACCTTGGATGCCATACTCTGGTTAAATTGAACAACACTTTCCTACCCCTGTGGCTTTATCCACCTGGGTTATGCTGCAAGTCTCACATTCCACTCACGCCATCTACCCGCATCCCTATCCTACCACTTCACCATCTAAGGCCCAGCTCCAGGAGACCATCCTCTAAAGACTTCCTTCCTCTGTGTTCCCACCATGCCAACTCAACCCCTTCTGCCTTGTCCTTAACTACAAGACTCTCCCACTCCCACTAAATACACAGTCCTTGAGGGCAAGATATGTCCTGGAGTCAACTCTGAAATATCCAAGGCTAACGGAGTTTGGTAGAGTTGCCAGATAAATGCATGTGTGGGTGAGAGACTAACCACCTTACTCTAATTCTGGTTCACACTGGTTCCAGCCCTCCCCAATCCTCACCTTCCACAACAGCAGCACAAGCAGGGCCAGCACCAGCAGCCCAGCCAGCACTGCCAAGAGGATGACCCACCAGGGGACTCCTTCTGCAACCACAGCCATGGGGTCCAAGTACACCATTACTGGGATCTGAGAAACAAGAAGTTAACAGGGCAAAAGCTGGAGTGAGCGGGAAGGGGAGAGCCCCTACCCACCCCATCCTCCAGCCTGACAACGTACCGTTGTGGATGCATCTCTGAGCAACAAGTTCTTGATAGAGGACTTCACTGTGATGTTGGCTCGGACAATCACTTCCAGGGACTTCACAGCTATGTACTCCTAATAGATCAGGAAGGAGACCTCTAAAATGCCCATGTTCCCCTCAACCTTCTCCAGCCAGAGACTACAAATGGAATGGTGCCAGTGCAGAGGGTGTCTCTGCCTGGTTTGGCTTTAGAGGGTGATGCATTTGGACAGGGAAGAGGTAAAAGTAAGCTCCAGGGGGGATTTTTGCAGAAGACGCCCAGCTGAAACCCCAGCAGTGCCCTCACCTCCAGGAAGGTGCTGTTCCAGAGGCGGCCCCAGACATGCAGCACGGCCACACGATCAAAGCTGTAGAGTGGGCAGCTGAAGACCACACACTTGGCCGTGCCCTGGGCGCAGTCCTAGGGACAAGGATATGCAGGACCCTGAGCCAACAGGCACATGAGTTTGCTGTGTCTCTCATACCCTTCATCTGACCTCGAACTCCTCTCCTCCAGGAAGTCTTCCCGAGCTAACCCTCTGGCCTAAATAGCTACCTACCTCAAATCTGTACTACTTGGCTTTGAAACACATTGGGAGGGGTCTTTCATATCCCAGCCACAGGCAGAGTAGCTTTCTGAGTTGATACCTACTCAACTTATTGTCTCAATTATTAAACACTCAGTACCTACCTCAGTAAGCACCAAATCTACTGCAAGGTGCTTTCTTTTTGAGCCAGAATCTCACTGTGTAACCCAAACTAGCCTGAAATTTATTCTTCTACCTAGACTTCTAAGTGCTGGGATTGATCTGATGTGGCATCGGTGTTTTTCAGAAGAAGAAACTGAGTCTCAAGAAAGTCTCCAGCCTACTTCAGGTCACAGAGCTAGCAAAGCTATCCAGTGATGCCCAGACATAGTGGTACCGCACACCTTTAATCCCAGCCCTCAGGAGGCAGAGACAGGTCTACAGAGTGAATTCAGGACAACCAGGGTGACATAGTAAGACTCTGTCTCAAAAAGAGGGAAGAAGAGAGGGAGGGAGGGAAGGAGGGAGGGAGGGAGGGAGGGAGGGAGGGAGGGAGGGAACACATCTAGTTAGTGACAGAGCACAGATACATATTTGGCAAAGCCATGTTCCCACTCTAAACTCAAACTCACTGTGGGAGAGGCTGCCTATGAGCTACTGGGACCAGGAGACTCACAAACCCTTCCTTCCAAGCCTGACTTCAACCCAGTTGCCTGAAAGTTACCTTTAGTCATCATTCACCACAATTCACACACATAAGAATGGCTTGAGAGTGTTTGGAGTCTTAAAAAAAAACATTTTCTGAGTGGGGAGGGTGCTTGCTACTGCACACATGTGGAAGTCACAGGATGGCTTACAGGAGTTGGATCTCTGCTTCCACCATGTGGGTCCCGGGGATGGAACTCAAGTCTTCAGGCTTGGCAGCACGCACCCTTACTCGCTGAGACATCTCTCTAGCATCCTTTTGGAATCTTTTAGTCTTTTCTTTTTCTACTTTTGAGTAATTCAGAACTCTTCGATCAGTTTGTTGAAAAGCAAGGCTATCTGCCTTATTTTATATAAAAGAATCCAAATGCAGAGGCTGGAGAGATGACTCAGCAGTTAAGAGCACTGACTATGCATGCAGAGAACCTGTGTTGTGTACAGCACACACACAGCAGCTCACGACCATCCCTAACTCCAGTTCCAGGGGATACAATGTCTTCTTCTGACCTCCACAGGTACCAGGAACACACATGGCAAGTGTGTGTGTGTGTGTGTGTGTGTGTGTGTGTGTGTGTGTGTGTGTATGTAAGCAAAATGCTCATTAACATAAAATAAATCTTTTTAAAATATTTCATAAAAAATCTAAAAACCAGATGACAGTGGTACACACCTTTAATCCCAGCACTCTGGAGGCAGAGTCAGGAGGATCTCTGAGTTCAAGGCCATCGGGGACTACAGAGTAAGTTCCAGGACAGCAGGGACTACACAGGGAAATCCTGTGTTGAAAACCATTTATATATATATATATATATATATATATGTGTGTGTGTGTGTGTGTGTGTGTGTGTGTGTGTGTGTGTGTGTGTACGTATGTAATATATGAGGTGAAATTAGCCAGGTACAGATAGAAAAATGTCACATGATCTCCCAAACGTAGACTTTAAAGAAGGTGCTGCGCACATGTATTTTACATACATATATGTAAAACACTCATGCACATAAAATTTTAAAATAATAAAATCATTTAAAAGACAAATAAAGCCATAAAAAGTAAATAATAAATGCATGCACAGGGGTGTATGCTTGTAATTCCAGCATCTGAGAAGAAATAAAAGGATTCCAATTTGGAAGGATGCCCGGGCTGCATAGCACTGCGTGCCTTCCTCTCTCAAAAGAATGAAGAGCTGGGCTGTAGTTCAGTAGGAGAGTGCCTGTCTGGCGTAGACAAGGCCCTAGTTTGGTCTCCAGCCCTGCTAAGTGAAGTATTTTATGTAATGATGCGCTGCTTGATTCTAAAATAAAAATAAGCACAATTAATAAGTAACTAGATATGGTGGCACATGCTTGCAATCCTAGCCCTGGGAAGGCTGAGGTAGCATTGCCATGAGTTCAAGACTGTTTCTAAACTGGGCATGGTGGCACATGCCTTTTATCCCAGCACTCGGAAGGCAGGCGGGTCTCTGTAAATTTGAGGACAGCCTGGTCTAAGTAGCAAGTTCTGGGCCATCCAGAGAGACCCTGTCTCCAAATAAAAGAAAAAAAAACTATGTTTTTAAATAAAGAAGTAAAAGAAACTATTTCAAAGTTCTTGTTAAACAGGGAGTCTCTCGGAGCTGTAAGTCCTGAGGAGAAGGAGGGACTAGATATATCCTACAGCAGCTGCTACTCCAGACGCACAGCCTGCCAGTGATGTTAGGTATCAGAGGGGCACACGGAGGCTTCCGCCCAGAAAAAGGACAAGGTGTGACAGAGTTTGCCAGCTGCTTACAGCCACCGGCCAAGGATCTCCGGGGCTGTCCTGACCATCCTGCCTAGGTTTAGCTCCGCCTGCAGTGTCTCTAACTGACATCTATACCACATTCTCACTGTCAGCACCGCCCTAGGAGGAACCCATCACAGAGTGTTCAACAAATCCAGCTAAAAACCAAAACTGTGTGGGAAACTGTTCAAAGGGGAAAGACAACGTAACCAATCTTGTGTATATACCTAATTATGAGAACATAGGATCATAATCTTAATTGTGAGAGCATGGAATGCTGAGCCTGGTGGCACATGTCTGTAATCCCAGCACTCGGGAGACAGAGGCAGATGGATCTCTGTGGCATTGGCATTGTCCAGCTTGGTCTACAGAATGAGTTCCGGGACAACCAAAGATACACAGAGAAACCCAGATTCCGGCCCGGGGGAGGGTGGCAGCAAGAGGCCGAGTCCACCCCAGTCCTTATAAAATGTGATGTTTTATATAAATGAGCAGGATTGGTTGCTTGGATGCCTAGCTGGTCCTGGAGTAGACACTGGGAGTTGCAGGGTCTGAGGTGTCAGGAGCAGCCTCACAGGTACTGTCTGGCTCCAGATGGGATGCAGGCTGTCTGACTGTCTGTCCCTGGTGTTTGGGCTCCAGTGTGCCTTGTCAGACTGATCTCCACGGATGACCAGATCCCTGACATTCTGTGCACCGGTGATGGTCTCCTCTACCGCACATGAACCCCCACTGTGGCTGCGCTGTAGTCATGCTGCCCTTACCAGGGTGACATTTCTCTTCCTCTCAGCAGAGGACACTGGCCACCAGGATGTGCTGCTGGGCTCCAACTTCTCTGGAGGCTCCTGCGGCTCCGGTTGCTCCAGCTCTCGCCGCCTCCTATCCCTGCTGTCCACATCCTGGACAGGGAACAGGAAAGAGCAGTGAGGGTCCCCCCTAAGATGCAACCCTAAGATAGCATCTCCTTCCCCACCACCCACACATAACACCCCCACCCACGCTGCATGACAACGCTCCCATCTTCTACCCTGCCTGCCCTGCCGAAGCCTCACCAGGCGGAGGATGTTGGGTCTTGGAGAGCAGATCCCTTTCTTCCCAGGCCCCTGTCCGCCCTCCAGCTCTACCCGCATGGGGTACAGCAGCCACTTCCCATTGGCAATCTCGTGGGGCCACATGATGTTGAGGAAGGCAGAGCCCAGGGTGTTGAGCGACTGGCCTTGATTGGAGACCTATGGGCCCAAAGCAGTGTGTGAAAAAAATGAAGCTCAGATTCTGAGTGGACCCTACACCACAGAGAGAGAGGCAAGGCTGGTGTGGAAGACACCTCGCTCAGGAAGCTTGGGAAGTGTAGCAGCATCCAATGTTGCACAGTCTAGACCAGACTGGGCATTGCTCTCTCCTCATAGCAAACCATGAAAATCTGAGCAAGTGTGAGGGGATCTAGAACAAGCCAGGGCAAAGGCTTTAAAAACAAACAAACAAAAAGATTTATTTAATATGTATACAGTGTTCTGTCTGCATGCATGCCTGCAGGCCAGAAGAAGACACCGGATCTCATTACAGATGGTTGTGAGCCACCATGTGATTGCTGGGAATTGAACTCAGGTCCTCTGGAAGAACAACCTGTGCTCTTAACCTATGAGCCATCTCTCCAGCCCCAGGGCAAAGTATTAATGAAAGCTATAGACTCTGCCCAAGACCTCATTTCCAGCTGAGGCCACAGTGGAACCATTCCTCTGAGTTCTCAATGCCTCTCGGACCTGCAGGCCACATTATGGCCTGCCCAGACGATTCACTGAGACACCAGCACCAGCATGTGCTTAGAGCCATGTCTGCCCAGTGCAGAGGCCTGGAACCCCTGGGCCACCATGCTGCCACGTGGGGAAAGAGCCCATGCCTTGAGACGTGTCTCAACAGCCTCTTCTCTGGGGCCACACAACAGGATGCTTACCGTGATCTCATACTTGACTTTGCTGCCCACGTCCCTCTCAGATCGCATGGCACTCTCACCTTTCACCACGCCAGAGAAGAAGAGTTGTTGGGGAGTAGCCACCCTGGTTGTGGGGAGATGAAAAGAGGGGCTGAGGAGGCCTGGGGTGTGGCCAAATGGAGCCAGCCCAGAGAGTAAGGCCGGGTAAGGCAGAGCCCAACAAAACCCAAGCCAGGGACTAGGAGTGGCAGATGGACCCATTCAAGCCAACACCTACCCTGAAATGGACAGCGGCAACTCAATGAAGACTTGAGCTCGAACAGAAACTGGATGCAGCTCCTGCTCACTGATCCTGGCATGCAAACGTGGGAAGGCATGGGCACAGCTGGCACAGGAACCTCCCTGAGGCACTTGAAGCCTTTCAAAGTAACCCAAAGTAAGCCTGCCTCCCTCCCCAAGCCTTACGTGGCCAACAGCAACTCCACCTCCAACTCTGTGGTCTCAATTGTGATTCCAGAGGTGCTGAGGAGGAGGTAGAAAGTGACCTGCCAATTGTGGGGTGACAGGTGAGTTGGGGGGGTGGCTGGGTCTTAAGGATTGGCCACTTAGAGAAAAGGCTAGATATGCCAACCTGGGCACCTCTCTTCATAGGGTTCCCCAGCTCACACTCGACATGAGAGGCATTCTCATTGGACAGGCAGAGCGGCTTCTCCTAGATCAGGGAGGGAAAGACAGGTCAGTTTGGGCTGCTGAAGCCCCTAAGATCCAACCTCATGTGAATACACAATAGAGTTTTACTCAGTCATAAAGAAGAACAAAAGTATGTTATATGCAGGAAAATGGACGGAACTGGAGATCACCGCATTAAGCAAAACAAGCCAGACTCAAAGAAGCAAACATCACATTTTCTCTCATATAAGAAATCTAGCTGGGTGGCGGTGGTGGCGCACGCCTTTAATCCCAACACTCAGGAGGCAGAGACAGGTGGATCTCTGTGAGTTCGAGACCAGCCTGATCTACAGAGTAAGTTCGAGGACAGGCTCCAAAGCTATGGAGAAACCCTGTCTCAAAAAAAAAATTAAAGACAAGAAATCTAATTTTAATATCTATGTGACATAAAAGTAGAAGAGGAACTGTATGGGGAGAGGAGAGGCTCTAAGAAAGGTAGTAGAAAAAATTAATACTGCAGATTCTGTGGAATGTGTGTGGTGGAGCATGCCTGTAACCCTGGCCCCTAGGAAGGTGAGGCAGGAGGACTGCCATTAGTTCAAAGACAGCTTGGGCTACAGAGAGAAATTTGTCTTAAATAAATGCATGAACCAAGCTTGGTACTTAGTGATGCAAACCATTAATCCTAACACTCTGGAGGCAGAGGCAGGTGGATCTCTGTGAGTTTGTGGCCAGCCTGGTCTACAAGAGCAGGCTCTAGGCCAAGATCACATAGTAAGACCTCGTCTCAAACACACACACACAGAGAGAAGAGAGACTGTGTTGGGAGAGAGAAGTGGTCTAAAGGTTAATACTGGAGGCAGAAAGACAAATATCATGTTTTCTCCAAAAATACACATAAACTGCCTGGCGGTGGTGGTGCATGCCTTTAATCCCAGCACTCGGGAGACAGAGGAAGAGTAATGGGAGTGACTATAATGAGCTAAGTGCAGTGATATACAGGTTTGAAAATATCAAAAGACCTATAACTACTAAAAAAAAAAAAAGTCACAGAAAGAAAAAATAAAGGAACCCCTGATGGAGGAAGTACTTCTGTGTATGTTTATCTTATTGATTATTGAATAAAATACTGTTTGGCCAATGAGACAGCAAGTTAGACGAGACTAGAAGTCAAAGAGGATTCTGGGAAATGCAATAGAGAAGTGCTGATCCAGGCAGGAAATGACATAGCAAGGAGACTCATATTTAAGCGAAGGAGAAACAGGAAGGGCCCCTTTTTCCCGTTCACCTCCTCCAGCAGCAGGATGTGAGCCACTGGCAAGGAGGGACGCCAATAAGGCATCCAATAAGATAAGTCTTATAAAATATATAGATTTATGATAATTGAGACTGAGCTAACAGATGAGGAATCCTAGTCATTGGCCAAGCAGCTTTGAACCTAATACAAGTTTCTGTGTATTTATTTGGGCCTAACTTGGGCAGGCGGCTAGCGTAAAGCTTACAGGTGGCGATGGGGCTCAGCGGCTTTTGGCGGAAAGATTTACCATAACAAACCCCCTGTGCCCTGCCCCAGGTTCTTACCGCAGAGTCCAGGGCCCGGACGCCTGAGTAGTGCAACGAGGTTGGTAGGGTGACCAGGAGCTGGGCTTCGTGGGCATCATCTCCATCTGCCTGAGGACGGGCTGGGTCCGAGGGCAGGTTGGTGATCGTCAGCTCCAGGCCTATGAATGGCTGCCCACTCAGTGCAAACAGGGCTGTCATTCCATCCACATCCCTGGAGGACGGGACCCAACTCACTGTAGGATCTGAACCTCCCACCACCTCTCAGTCCCCAATCAAGTCCACGCTGTCTCTCCTCCCACTCCAGGTCCCTCAAACCACACACAAGCCAGCTTTCAGTGTGCAAATGAGTCAGGGAAACCTCCATCCTTACAATAACTCCACCCCTCTGGGCCTCTACTCTCCACCCACAACATGGAGCCAATCATCCCCACCTGGCAGAGGAGTGAACACTGTGATAAAGTGTCCATAAAATGCCTGGTATTTATTATACAGACTGGGAACGCTGTTCTCTGGTCAGGACCCTGTGGTACCAACCCTGACCCTCATCTCCATCTTCTGAATCAGAGCCCCTGTCTGACCCCTCTGAAGAGGCTTCCTCCACTTGCTGAGGCCTGGCCCTCTCCTCCCAGACACTCTTCCACCCGGCTCACATGGGCAGAGGCTGGAACTCTGTGTCGCTGATCCGAGAACAGAATCGGGCCTGGACCAGCTGCAGATTGCTCTGACAGATCTTATCTTCACCACAGCCTTGCTTCAGGAAGTGGATCTGAGGAGAGGGTTCAGGAGAAAATCATTTCTAAGGCTGAGATCAGATATGTCAGTCACCAAGGCACATGGTTATATTAGAGAAGCACAGGATTAAACAGCTCAAGGCCAACACCACATTTCCCAGTCCAGACTGTACATATTAGATTCCACACAGAGACTGTGAAAAACAGTGAAGGGGACCACCACCCGGCTGCTGAGAGAACCACCCAGCAAGCTGCATGCTGCCCCTTCCAGCCGAATGAGTGTGTGGTGATTTCAAAGCCTGGGTGTCCATCTCAGAAGACAACAGGCCTTGACTACCCCACCCGAACAGATAATGTCAGAGACACTGTCCTCTAAGGAAGGAGCCATTTTACCTTTGAGGTATGATATCACTTACATATATAGGGTTGTACTGGGGCTACATGTGTGGAAAAGCTTTGCAAGCTGCAAGTGGGCTTCACAGTGGATGTTCCAGGACCACTGTCCCTCCCAGCTCCCTTTCCCCCATGCTCACCTCTGTCCTCTGTGTGCTAGGCTGGTGAGCACTGAGAATGGGAGCCACAGGGGGGAGCCCCTGACCAGGAGCTTGTCGCTGCCACCGTAACCGAGGTGTTTGGAGACTATATTGTAGGGTCACCACGATGGCCCGAAGCTTGTCTTTGACATTTTCCTGGAAGGGAGAGATTGTTCCTCAACTGGAACAACCCCAAGCCCCAGCCCTGACCAAGGACCCCACCAGTATGCTGAAGACTCTCAAGCTTGGAAAGAAATTTGAGGGCGACAGAAATACAAGTGGGAAAGTAGTGAGAGTGAGAAAGAGAGAGCTTTCCCTTGGAGTGAGGACCAGACACCCATCACTGTGAAGTGCCAGACTTCACTTCACACATGTGTGGGCATTGGTTGGCCATGGCGGCTCATGCCTATAACCCTAGCACTCACAAAGCTAAGGAAGAAGGATCTCATATTTAGGCCAGTTTGGCATCCGTGTGTGTGTGTGTGTGTGTGTGTGTGTGTGTGTGTGTGTGTGCGCGCGTAGAAGCCAGAAGAGTATCGGGACTCCTGGAGCTGGAGTTGCAGGGCATTACTGCCACCCAAGATGGATATGGGACCCAAACCTGGGTCACCAGAAAGAGCAGGACAATCTCTTAATTGTTGAGCATCTTTCTAGCTCCTTGGAGCCCAGGGCTTACTACAAGGCGTGGGTGTGCTAGAGAAGAGGCAAGGAAAAGACATGCAATAACGCTGTCACTTGGAGACCAGAAGGCAGCATCCACCTGCAGCTGGAACATGGCGTCTCCACAGACTCGGTCCTGTTGGTGCTTCAGCCACACAGTGCCTGAGGATTGGTGCTTGAGGTCATCCAGGCCTCGGCTCAGGAAAGTCACTCGCGGAACCTGGCCCCGGAGTCTCCGGTCTGTGTCCCCATCTAACGTATAATCCAGGGCTGTGGCATGGAGGGAGAAGAGGGAAGTCGGTGAACTGAGGACCCAGTTCCTGGGGTGCCCTCCTCTCTACCCTGGAAGCCATCTGAGAGAGCTGTGGGTAAGGACCCCACTCACCCACAACAGGGCTGTAGCTGCTGGGCACTGCGGTATAGCTGAAACAGATCCTGATGTCCACACTGTGGGGCAAAGTGGGGGCTCCTGAGCAAACAAGACCCCAACCCCACCTCTGCCACAGCCCAGACCCAAATTAGGGAAGACAGGCAGGGGAAGCGAGCAGCGCTGGCACCCTCCTCCTCGGCACTCCCTTCTAGTCTCGCCTCACCAGACTAAGCGTCCACCAGCGCAGTTGGGCTGTTCTAGATCAATGGCTCTCGGAGCAATGAAGATCTCTTGGGAGACATGAAGAACAGGTCTGGCCCTGGGCATGGAGAGTTCATTGGGTAGGAAAGGAGAGAATGTGAGGCTAGGAACACTCTGAAGGACCCGGTGCGAGACTAGAAAGAAGCCAGAGCTGCAAGGAGGGTCTGATAGCCCGGAGGCTCACCTGAACAGCGCAGCAGTATCAGCCAGGGAACCCACGAGCAGGTCTGGGTAGTAGTTTCCGTCCACATCCAGGCCACCAGACAGGGAGTAACCAAAGCTCTTGATGCTCACGGCCTCACCCTCCAGCACCTGGAGACCAGCAGTCCTTGGACCCCACCTTTTCCCAACCCTCCCTACCCTGCCCTTTGCAGCCCTTACTCCACCCAGGACCACCCCACTCATCAATACCTCCCCTCACCTGTGAAGGTTTGACAACCATCCCCAGGCTGCTCCCGTGGTAGATAAAGACTTTTCCATCTCCATCAAAGGGAGCGCCCACGGCAATATCTGGGGGCATAAGAGGAGGCACTGTGAGGCTGTGGAGGGCAATGGACAAGGTCCATAACTAATTTTCCTTGTTCAGTCGTGCAGTGTACTAGCTTCGTTGAGGAGCTATATACATCATTTTAAATCTACTTGGCCACTCCCTCCAGAAATCTCTAGCTCAACTGGACTAAGTTATAAAATCCCCTGATCTCCATTCCAACCCCCTTCTTGGCCCCTTTCCCCACGCTAAGCTTTCCCAATCCCAGTCACACCTGGGAAGCCATCCTGGTTGAGGTCTCCCAAAACAGCCAAGCTGATCCCAAACATGGAGTCAGGGGAGCCACAGATCCGGAGAGGAGGGGTGTGTGTCCAGCGGCCACCCTGGTTCATGTACACATACACAGCACCTCCCAGCTCTTTTTGGCGCTCAAAGAAGTAAGGGGCACCCACAATCAGGTCTGGCCAGCTGTGGAATCGGGGGACAATATGGGCCCTCTAGACCAAGGGAGTCAGGACAGAGTGCAGCGGAAGCCACTCCTGGACCCAGGGGCACACGCCTCTCCCTCTCTCACCGGTCATTGTTAAGATCAGCCACAGCCAGTGAGTAGCCAAAGCCAGAGGTCAAGCGCTCCCCAGATAGCACAACCTCAGGTATCAGGCGGCTGGCGCTATCCTTGCGCAGAATGACCACAGCCCCCTTGTGGTTGGCACGGGGGGCCCCTGCCACAAAACTCAGCTCTTCGGCACGCAAGAGACCCTTCGCAGAGTCAATGGAGAAACCTAGGTGAGGAGATCGCTTACTGTGAGTGATTCTCCAAGAGGCAGAAGCCAGAGTATTCCCCTGGAGCCACAAGGAAGAGTTGCTTCCCAGTCACCACCACTGCGTCTGGAGTATCCTCCCATCATCCCCCCACCAGGGCCTAGAAATCCTTATAGCCCTCCTTCTTGGTCAGAGACACGGGGTATGATATGGAGGTGTCATGGAGCAGAGAAAGGCATTGACAGAGAAGCCTTGGTGACTTGCTAAGAGGGGCTGGGCATAGCAATGGGAGTTAACACCAGAGCCACCTCCATCCATGCCCAACCTGGGGAGGTGGAGGAGAGGGATACCCCTCCTATTCTGCACACCCTGGAGGTCCACTGACACCCAATGCACCTTCTTTGCCCCCATCTTCCCTACCCTGCCAGGGGAGGAAGTCTTTACAAGGGGACAAGGAAGAGCTTGCTTCACCCAAATGTTTCCTGGGCCTGGCTTCCTCCTTGTTGATATGCTGAAGAGGACATAAACTGCTATGAGGGGCTCACCACCAGGCTAGAGCTTTCTCCAACATAAGCCCAATATCCACCACCAGAGGAAGTTCCCGGGAGGTCAAAACTGTCCTTCCAAGCAGGGTTAACCCTGGCCCCCTTCCCCCGTCCCAAGGCTACCACCTACGAGACCTCTTCTCAGGCCTGTCAATGTGCCTAATTCTCCTCCGCAGTTTGGGCCCAATATGTATTTCCCTGGACATATGTTGGGTGAGGGCAGGAAGAAAAGGATACTCCCTAGGAGGGAAGTGGGAAGGCCAGGGCCAAACCCCAGGGCCCAGGACATAGAAGCTTACAAACCTAAATAGCTATTCAAGGTCAAGTCTCCGGCTGGTCCTGTGAGCCGGTCTGCAGGGTCCAAAGTTTTATACACCAGCTGATCAGGGTCTGAGCTATCAATGTTGGTCACAAAAAGCAACCCTGTTGGGGGGGTGGGGTGGGGAGAGACACCAGGGAAAGGCCAGCAAGAGAAGGAAACACAGAGCAGGAAGAAAGAAAGAGAGAAAGGCCAGAAGAAGGTAAAAAGGGCAGAAGGAGAGGAAGAAAGTGAGAGAAACCAAGACGCCAGAGACAAAACGACAGAGATGGAGATAGGAGGATGGGAGTGTGGAGAGAGAGGAAAAGAGAATTAGAGTGGCTCTGGACCAGGGAGGGGTCCCTACCAAAGTAGCTGTTGGCAGGGACCGGAATGAGGCTGGGGTCTTGATCCTTCTCGCCCCCTGCCTCGTAGGGCCCATCATCCAGGTGTGCCAGGTCCGACGAGCCCTGCGCACAGAGCTCCACCCTGGCTGTGCCTGCAAAAACAGTCCTGTCAGTACTCAAGGCGGGAGAAAGGCGCACCCCTCACACAAGACACTCTATTAGACAAGCACACAGGGAAGCCCCTTCCCTCCTCTTCAGCCCCACCTCCACCATCTTCCTAGCCCAAGCTTCTAGTGTCCCCCAGACATGGCATCCATCATCACACTCACCGGAGTGTCAGCTCAGCCAGTGGCAGCGTGCAGAGACGGGAATGGCAGTGATGAGGTGTGAGCTGCTGTGTTGGAGCATGCAGGCCCTGGCCCAGCTGCACATGGGGGAACTCATGCCAACATGTAGATAAACACATGGCCATGCAGAGGGTAGGGACCCCCATTCATTTATGGGCTAGCAGGATGGGAGTGGTGGAAGGCACAGCAGTGCCCCAGGTCAATATGCCAATGAACTCATGGTCATGCTTGGCCGTGTGCTGCTGGCAGTCCCATCTCTGAGGTAAGAGGAGGTTTTGGTCTCCTCCACTGCCCTCCCCAGTGAATGACTCACCCTTCCAGTTATAGGTTCCTGGAGCCCCAAAGACGAGGTAGTGGCTATCAGGGGAGAAGGTGGCAGCTGTACCCTGCTGGCAGAATCCAAATTGTTCATGGCCCTGGGGGCGCCCCTCACAGAACTTCCACTCCCCACCATCCAACTCATCACGGATGGCCAGGTCCTCGCTTAGCACAAAGCAGCGACCAATCACATCCCGAGTCTCCAGGATCTGGTCCACTCTCTGCCGAGACTCATATCGGTGTGCACAGGTCTGTGAGAGAATTGGGAGGGAGGGTCAGATCATTCCCCCACATTTACCAGGGACCTACATGCTGCTCATATGTAGGTAGACTTTTGGCAGGCATACATACACACATACACACACACACACACACACACACACACACACACACACACACACTCATGCACACATCCACGGCATGCTCGCACAACCTTATGCCAGCATCACTTGAGCACCATCGCCCAGCCAGTGTAAGGTCCTTTTCCAGTATCCCATCTGTAGCCACTTGAAGAAAGATGGCTTTGCCTACATGCACCTGACTACTCACAGATGCGTAAGTAACAGCACATAGAGCATGTGCTTCCCTGATGGTGTGACAATCTTGAAGCGTGTGTGTGCACGCAGATGTGTGCAGGTGAACAAGCAATAGCAATACACATATATACATGTGTCAGGTGCACGTGAAAATTAGAAGACAACCTTGGGTGTCATTCTTCAGGATTTGTTCGCTTCTTTTGAGACAGAGTCTCTCACTGGGACCAGGGTCCTTCCAATTGGGCTAGATTGGCCAATAAGCCCCGGGGATCCTCCTGTCTCTGCCTCCCTATTGCAGGAGTTATAAGTACAACCTCCAAATGTTGCTTTTTTTTAGTGTTGATTCTAGGACTCCAACTCAGATGCTCATGCTTGCAGAGCAAGCACTTTACTGAGGCACCTTCCCAGACCTTTGTAAGTGTCATAACCTCCAAAAAGAACACCCCCTAACATCACTTCCGTGAGTATTACCTACTCTCAGAAGCATGGCTCGGCGCACCATGTTTGCAGTGGTCCTTTGTCTCTACTCTTCCTTTGGACTTACGGACTAGAAACTAGACCACTTAGTGAACATTGGTTGTATTCAGCCTCATGATGACTTCTACTGATAATTGTATTTCTGTGTATGTTAATAAAAGATACAGAAAGAAAGAATTGTCATAACTAAAAGGCATGGTGCCACACAATTTAAATCACAGCACTCAGGAAGCAGAGGGAGGAGGATCTCTTTGAGTCTCGGGGCCAGCTAGGGCTACATAGTGAGACTCTATCTTTTTTTAAGGTTTATTTATTTATTTATTATGTGTACAGTGTTCAATACCAAATCTCATTGCAGATGATTGTGAGCCACCATGTGGTTGCTGGGAATTGAACTCAGGACCTTTGGAAGAACAGTCAGTGTTCTTAATCGCTGAGCCATCTCTCCAGCCCCCAAGACTCTATCTTTAAAAGGCAAGAATTGCCATAGCTTTGTGGCAGCGCCAAGGCCTCCACTATCTTCTCATGTTCTTCTCTCAGAAACTAGCATAATGCCTGAAACTAAGAAAAGGTAAGAATCTGACAAATTCATGGATGAACAGATGAACAGAATGTTTTAAAGTTGATAAGGAAAGGGACTGTCTCTTACACTTCTGTGTATCACAATGGCTCTAGGGATCATTCCATGTGCCCAGCTTGTATTCTGTAGGTGTACCTACATGCACACAATGTACACATGTCATCATAACCTCTACATTGTCACAAGTAGTACTCACGACAATCTTGCCCCCGGGTCCCTGGCTCCGAACACTGACTCCCAACCACTGGTTCTCCTTGCTTTCCTTTTGCACATTAGCTGAAGCAAGACACTGGGTATCAGGGGAGGGGACAGGAGACAAAAGTCCTGCCCACCCCTCTTCACATGCTGCCCCAATTCCACAGTCCCAAGACCACACCTCCCCGGTCGATGTCCACTCTGTAGCAGTCCGTCTCCTCTAGGCTCAGGGGACAAGCAAAGAGACCTCCAGTGCGATTTGCTTGCTGCCCAGGAAGAGCCAGGGCCTGGGGAGCACCCACCAGCAGCCTGTAGGATGGGACAAGGGCTAGATTCAGAGGCCAGAGTACTCCAACTACCCCAGAGCTTCCCTGGCTCCAGCTCCTCGGTGCCAAGCAGGGTGTTCAAGTACTAAAGAGAAAAAAGTCATCTTTCTCAAATTCTGGCAAGGATGTGTTAAAAGACCTGGGCCTACAATCATAAGTATACTTACTCTGTACATAAAGGGCCAACAGAAAGAGTGTATATACACATGTAAATACATATGCCAGCCAGCGCAGCCTGCCAGCTTAAGAGAACTGCCTGTCCCTAGCACCTGTTCCCGGCAAGCCTCTCCGCCCCCTGCTTGGCCCCAGCCTCAGACTCTGCCCTCCTCCCTAACCCTGGTCCAGTTGAAACCCTGCCAGAGATGGCAAGAATGTGTGGGGCAAGAGCAACAGGCACACAGACTGGCACTGCAGTGGCTCAGGGACAGCTTCAGAGGCCAGAAGAGAGGCTAGAAATGGGCCCACTTCCCCTTCACCCTGTGTCCAGCAAACACCCTACCCACCGGTAGCTCTGCAAGCCCCAAACTCAGTCATGCCCACATCCAGAACCCCCCTTCCCTGTCCTACCTTCACCTCCCACATCCATGGCTTTCTCTCTTCCTCTCCCTTCACCCCTACCCCAGCCTTTTTCTCTTACTGCCCCCTGAGCCTTTTTTTTTTTCAGTTACAACTTTCTTGGCAGAACAATTTTCCATGACTACAGCCAAAGTGTCTTCCCCAGAGGGGGACTGCGCTGGGAATGGAGACTTCCTGGGCCCCCCAGGACTGGACCCAGAAGCTAGGAGTGGCTGGGAAGTGAGGCAAAGTAACTGATACCCAGATGGCAACAGAGACCCTCTCTCTTCAGGAAAGGCTCAAGAGTGTCCCGCAGCAGGACAAGCCCCAAGTCCTCTCTCCCCCACTCTTCCATGTCCCACCCTGGGGGTAAGTCGCACAACTGCCGGACAGTATTACAGACAGGCATCTGTGGGGCATTGAGCCAAACCTTGTAGGGTGGGGGAAAGGTTCCCACAACCCCTGCTGTCTCTTACTTAGCAGCTGTCACCTCACATCAGAGCCAGTGTCAAGCAGGGTCGGGGGAACGTGCAGTTGGAAAGATAGCTCGGCAGTCAGGATTACTTGCTACTCTTGCGGAGGACCTGGGTTCCAGTCCCAGCATCCACACCAGGTGGTTCACAACGGCCTGTAATTCCCACTCCAGGAGATCCAATGACCTCTGTGGGCACCCATACTCACATGCCACACATAAATGTATATGGGCACAGGGAACAAACACATAAATTTTTAAAAAATTAAAATTCATCTTTTCAGAGGTGGGATAAGGGATCTGGAGGGTGACTTAACATGTGCACTTGTTGCCCCTGAAGAGGATCTGGATTTTGTTCTCAGCACCCACAAGGCGGCTCACAACTCCAGCCCCAGGCTAGACAAGGAGGTTGGAAGAAACCTTTACCACTCTCTACTTGGATTCCTAGGAGATGAGCCACAGCTCATCTTGATCTCACAGTCCTGTAAGATAAGGGTTCCCATCTTCCAGATGAGCAAAGTCATTCAAATGCTTCAAGCAGCCTGCCCACATTTGGATCTCTATCTGCCTAATTATTTGGTCAGTCCACTCATTGCCAGGCCTGTTTTCAGAAGGCTGAAACCACTCCAGAAAAAGGAAGAGGAAGGAAAAGTGACACCCTAGGTAATCTAGGTGATGGTGTCCTGGAAAAGCAAACTCCAGCTTTCCTACAGGTTCACAGTGCCCCAGCCTGCAAATACAGAGGATGTCATCTGTTACACTGGTGTTGTCTGATTTGCCTTTGTGCTTGCCCCATTCGGAAGTGTGAGGGACTCATTTACTGGGCTCACACCTTTTGTCGGCTCACAGAGACACTCAGAGCCTCCACTGCTTAGTATGCGGCCGCACAGCCAAGGAAGTAGAAGTATGTGTGCGTTCAATGTTCACATCTCCCCTGAAGGTCAAGGGCAGAAAGGGGGAAGAAGTTCATATAGATGGAAGCTAAGTACCCACTCCCACTTCTGGAAGAAAGAACCCAGCCAGTTCCTCCTGGAACAAGAGCACCCCTTCACCTCTGCTCCAGCCACACTCTCCCTTCCTGGCTTCATCCCAGGAGCCCAACCACCCCCAGGCCTTCAGACAGAACAGTAACCACAGCTCCAGCTACTGCAAGGGGTAGGGGTGGGGGTGGTGTTGGCTCCTGGGTACAGAGTGAGCCTGGGGGTTCAATAAGTAGCACACTACTACTGTCTCCTACCAGAGCTTCAGCCCCAGTCCAGCCCCTCCCTGACCCAGTGCAGTCTGAGTGGCCCTCTGGGAAAGCTGCATGGCCAGGAAGGCTAGCTCAGCCTGGGGCCCCTTTGGCCAAGCCTCTGGAACCAGGATGCTGTAAATGTTGTTGTTCTCAAGCTCGATGAAGCCCAACACAAGAGCTCTGGCGCGACAAACACTTTCACAGCACTTGCTACAGGGCTTGTGCTATTCTAAATATTTTACATATATTAAGGACTCTGAATACCACCTCCAGCAACCCCATGTGATAGTGACATCATTTCATAGTTGATTAGAATGAGGTGACAAATACAGAGCAAAGTAAGGTTAGACCTCAAAGTGTTATCGCTAGGTTAGACTGAAAATAAATGAGGTCTTCTCAGTGGCGGGCAGCTTCTCGGTGACCCCACCCTCCACCCCAGTCAGAATGCCCCCTGCTGGAGCAAAATGGAGCCAGACAGTCAGGCCCCTCTGGGAATGCCCCCAACTTGGCTCTGAGAGAAAGAATCAGGGGCCACCTTCAGAGAAGGGGAAAATGACAAGAGACCAAGCTATTAAAAATAACCTAGAATTTGCCTGGAAATAACTCAGAGAGTTCAGCATGTCCTAAAAAGGCCTCTGGGCCTGGAACTCTAACAGATGGGGAAAGGAGGGAGGAAGGGAAGAAGGAAGGGATGAAGATGCGGCTTGAGGCATCAGTTGGTTTCTATTTTCCCAAAGGTTTAGAGAGTGAGTCCTTCTCCCAGGTGGCAGGAATAATGGAAGGAGAAAGATTAAGGCTACCCCCACCTCCAGTGGGTGAGGAAAAATAAACTGTTGTCCCTGCCTCCTGCCCCCAGACCAATAGTAAGGGGAGAAGACAGTCCCTGGGGACAGCATCGATCCCAGTAATGGCCACTTAAGTGTGGCTTATGCATTGGCTATGGGGGGGTGGGTGGGAATGCCCTTTGTCAGGAGGGAGTGAGAAGCTTTCTTTCTGTTCTTGCCTCCTTCCCTGTGTGGTAAGAACCAAGGATACGGAAAACACAGTCAGCTGCAAAATGTGTCTATCTACCAGGGGTCCTGAAAAGATAACAACTGTCCTCTACACTTCACTGCTCCTCGTCTTTCCCTACTACGGAGATTTCTGGGGTTGGACATTCCCTGAGGAGGAAAGGAAGCAGCTTGACATCTTTACTGGATCTTGCTGCTGCTGCTGCTGCTGCTGCTACTGCTGCTGCTGCTGCTGCTGCTGCTGCTGCTGGCAGTAGTGGTGACAGCTGCCACCATCCCTTGCTACTACTCAGAGTCTCTATTTTTCTGCCACGGTCTGTGACCAAACCATCACTGCAGATTGCCAGGCGCTCTGGGGTCTTCCTCTAGCCTCCCTGCTGTGGTGAGCCATACCACTCCTGGCTTCCCAGTGCCCTGCAGTCTCCACTCCATGCTATTTGTTTTCTCTCCTCTTTCCCTCCCATGGCACCCTCATCCTCTGTCCTTGCCCACTCCTTTCACCTATGCAGAAACAGAATGCTCAGCCCTCCCTGCCTGGAGCAGTTCGCCGCCGCCCTCCCCCCAGGAAAAAAAGGAACCAGAGACGCAGGGCTGGAGCAAGGATGCAAACTGATGGGAAAGGCAGAGGGGAGGAGGGTCTCTAGTAAGTGCATTGCTCTCCAACTCATCCCCGAGGCAAGAGTCTGAGTCTGGGGATCTGGACAAGACCATGCAAGACTTCAGGTTAGAGCATGGGATGCCTGTGGGCAGAATACGGTTGACAGATTGAGAGATGGGTAGGTGCAGAGTTGGGAGAAGAGTAGGTAGCCCAAGGCTTGAGCCTGGAGACTCCGGGCGGGTACGGTGACTCACCAGCTCTGGGGTCGAGGCTGTAATTGTCGGTGCAGGGCTACCGAAAAGCCGAAGAGGCTGCCAGGTTCGCCTTCCTTGCGCAGGGCGCCCATCACATCCAGATTGAAGGCGACAGCCCATGGTAAGAGCAGTCCAGCGAACAAGTATCTAAGAAGGCAGTAAATCCCAGGGGGCCGGAGGGAATCGCAGCTCGGAATCCTGCCCATGGGACCAACCCTGCGAGCGCTCGGTTAGTTCGAGGAGATCGTCGAGCGCCTAGAGCCCCCAGTTCTTCCCAGGAGTGTTTCTGGTTTCCGAAATCTAGCTGGTCTTTCACGAATCTTCCAATCTTTCGCCTTGGCACCCCTCTTAAGTCCTCCCCTCTCCGCTACCCCAGGACTAGCTATGTACAACTACTGCAGTGGGAGCGCCGGCGTGCGCTCCGGCTCCGCCTCCTCTCCGGGATGCCGCCCAGGCCCCGCCCCTACCACGCCCCCTGTCTCTCGCAGCAGATGGAGACTCGCGCGCATAACCTGGAATACCCAGACCCTCGGCTCCGGGTGGAAACTAGTCTAGCACCCGCCCCACCCTTGCACAGCGCACTTCTCCCTTTTCCAAAAAAGTGGAGGTTGCGCTCAGGAATGCGGAGAGAGAAATACGGCAGGAAGAGAGAACTGGGATGAGGATGAAGAACTGACTACCTGAAAAGACAGAAGCACTGTTTAAAAACAGAGGAAGGGAAAGCAGAGGGTTCCTGGGCCTTGATCCGGAGTGGTCCTTTACGGACTCTGAGTCCCCAGAGTAGCATAGTACACCTCTTTGTCTGTAGGAATCAAACTGCTTCGAACACCACAGGGCCCACAAATAGTGTGAGTGTTCTAGAGACCAGAGAGAAGCAAAGGCACAGAGAGAAAACACTCAGCAGATGTGGAGACTGGAGCAAATGGAGAGGGGAAAACAACGGAGAGCAGGAGGAAGGCCAAGAGTTAGCTCAAAGTCTGCAGTGAAGGAAGAAAAAAAAAGGTAAAATAAGAAATGCAAATTAAACTGTGGAGAGGAAAGAGGGGGTCAAGAGGGGCAAAATGGAAGACACTGGATCTGTTGTTTTCCTTTTTTAATTGTTGCTGTCTTTTAAGCCAAGGCTATCCTATTCAGCAACTGCCAATCCACCACTACCAGCAGTGATCAGGCCGCAAGAGCCAAAGCCTGAGGGAATTCTGCTACTAAGGAAACTTATTTAAATCTCTGTCCTGCTAAAGAACTCAAGACTCAAAGGCTGAGGTAGAATCCTGCTTTCTAGAGAGGCTGAACAACAAGCAGCTCACCTCTTAGTGTCTCTCAAGAAGTCCTTGTGCTCTTTCTGGCCCCTCATTATAAACCCCTCTCCACCTGGCTCCTTCCTGTCAGCTAGTTGCTGACCTAGCCTCCTGACTGCAGGTGAATTTTATTCAACCAAACACATCTTTGCATCATTAAATGTTCCAGAGCATAAACAAACGTAACACACCTTAAAATAATATTCCTCAGCACTGGGCCCATGAGACAAAGGTATCGAGAGGGGGCGTCCTGCTATCAGCTCCTTCCAAGGACTGGGCATTTCCCACATAACAAAAAGGGGTGGGGCACGTCTAGAGATGCCAGCACTCAGCTGGCAGAGGCAGGCAGATCTCTGTCTCTTCAAAGCCAGCTTGGTCTACATGTAGAGTTCCAGGCCAGCCAGAGCTACAGAGTGACACCCTGTCTCAAAACAAAAGAGGGGGAATGGGAAGCCAGGCTTTGTGACCCATATCTGCAAACCTCAGCACTAGATAGACAGAAGGAAGCCAACCTGGTCTACATAGTTAGGGCTAAAAGTGAGATCGTGTCTCAATAAATAAACCAAAAGGGATCACAGAGTTTGGGGCTGGTTCGGGCAAAAGTTGGATGGCAGAAAAGAGACCCTGTCTCAAAAACAAGAAGAGTTCTCTGCAGGCTTCCTTTCCCTTCCCCCACTCTGGGATAGAAGCAAAGGGAGGGGACATATTTTTTTCCATCTCTCTGCTATTTATAACTCTAATCAAGAAATGATGCCAGGAGATGGGATGGGAAATAATTTGGCAAAAATGGTAGCCTCACAGCCTTCCACTTCACCCCCTGGCTTCTCTTTCCCACCAGGCATCTGTCTTGTATGCAGCACTCTTCACACTTCACCTGAAGTTCTGTCTTTACCGCCCACCCCTTCTTGGGTGTGTCACTCTTGGAGCTTTCTCAGTCCACTTCTCGGTGTCACTGCTGTCTCTGCCCTTCAAATGTCTCATATTCTTGTGATCCTTCCTCTTCCCTTTCTTAAAAGGTGCTTCTCCTATGTCCTCATCTCTCTCTCGCCTTTGTCCAGGATTATAGTTCTTCGGCAGGGAAAAGGGGAATGTGGGCTCGAACTCTGATCACAGGACAATATTTGCTGCTGGGTAAATTAAAACGCATGCCATAGTTTAGCCATTTTTGTAATGCTCTGCAGGACTGTTGCTGAGAAACAGACACATATACTAGGCTGGCACTACTGGGATTCTACCTTTGGTGTCCCCCAGTGTTTCCTCTCCAGCGTGTTTGTGTCTCAGAGCCTGGGTCATCAGAAAAGAGATGATACAGATATGCGGAAGAGCCAAACTGGGATGGAGCCCGGCCTCTGACTCTGGTCAAAATGCCTTTAAAGCCCCAGCTGCCTTCCTTTCTGCACCTGCAACTTGGCTTGCCTCTGTCTGCACTGCGTTGCACTCCCAGGCTGAGATCGGATGCCAAGAATCTGCTTCTGACCTCCTCTGCCCAAATATTTGAGAAGTCACCTCACCCGCCACAGGAGGAAGAAGCAGAAAATAAGAGAGATTGGTCACCCAAAATTAGCCTGTCTATAAATAGTGGGGCAAGGGAGGGAAAGAACACACAAGACTACTAGACCAGCTTAGTAATGAAGACAAATATATTTCCCTACGGGATCATCCAGAGCAGAATGTTGAGCTGCTGAGCTACACGGTAGGTGAACAGACATGAAGAAACTAGAGAGACCTGGGAGTGAGAGGAGGTCAACATTAAACATCCTGTCAGAAAATGTCTTGTAGTTGAGTCAAGAGTTTAGAAATTAGTAAAATGCTCAAAGCAATGCTCAAAGCTGGACATGGCACTGCACTCCTTCAATCCAAGCCCTCACGGGCAAGATCTTTAGTGGGAGGCCAGCCTAAAATCCAAAAGAGCTCAGGGAAGAGCATAGCCTTGTGGAAGAACACCTGCCTAGCATACATGAAGGCATGGGTTATGATTCCCAACACTACATACGCAAAAATACTGTGCTATAGCATTGATATAACATTCTCAAAATGACAAAAGTATACTGATAAAGAGCACATTGGTGTCTGCCGGGAGATAAAGACGGGGGAGTGGGGTAGTGAGTCTAAATATTAAGGGAAGGCTCAAGGGAGACTCCTTCACAGTTGCAGGCTCTGTATTGTGGTGGAGGTCAAATCTATATGTGGGGTAAAATTGCACAGTACTACAAGAACAGATGAATATATGTAAACAACACTTTAAAAATGAGTAAGGCTTGCAGATTGCTAATGGTATTGTACGAATGTCAGCTTCCTGGTTCTGATGTCACACTGCAATTACATACCATGCCACCATTCTAGGATACTGAACAGAAGGTCCCCAGGCCTTTGCACCATAATTTTGCAATTTTCTCTCAGTCTGAAACTATTTTAATCAAGAAATATTTTGAGCCGGGCAGAGGTGTTGCACGCCTTTAATCCCTCGGGAGGTAGAGGCAGGCAGATCTCTGTGAGTTCAAGACCAGCCTGGTCTACAAGGGCTAGTTCCAGGACAGTCTCCAAAGCCACAGAGAAACACTGTCTTGGGGGGGGGCGTGTTTTAATTAAGAAATGTCCAGGGCTGGAGAGATGACTCAGCCGTTAAAGGCTAGGCTCACAACCAAAAATATAAGAAATGTCCATGCCCAGCAAAGACAACGGCCATTTTCTCCATTCCCTTCCCAATTCCCTAAACACTTTCTTCACCTGTGTATGGAACTCCTCTTCACCAGCTCCCCAAAACATACTTTTTCCAGCTGTTGTTGTTAACTTATAAGCAAGCACTTCTAGAAGGCACACTCCCCAACTCAATCCTCCCTCCACCCCCTCTGGCAACAAAGGCTTGGAGTGTATGTCCAGGCTCAGGCTTTCTCCCCCCGAGACACACAGCTTGAGGACTTTCTCACTCACCCCACCCACTTCTCCAGCTCTGGAAGCCTTTGCTGGCCTTTGAATTCTGGCTGTAGCCAAAGCTCATACTTTGGGAGTGGCTGGGAAAGAAAGAGCATAAATGTGATTGAGTGAAGCCCATAGGGAAATGGCTTGACCAATCTGGCCTTTGAGGACCCAAAAGAAACTCTTGCATGTTGGAGAGAGGACCAAGGGGTCACTTCCCACAGGGAACCATTTAGTCTGTCTTAAGGGCCCCTTTTCTTTGAGCCCTGGCTTTAGACCAACATTTGGAATCTGGCCACACTGCCAACGGCCCCCTCTCTTGAAGCCCAGCCAAACTTCCCAGTATGTGACGACTTCTTCACTCCCTCCATGTCCTCCCTCAGTCCTCATCCAACCCCTAACAACTCAGCAGTTCCCAGCACTAAGATTTCGCCTAGACACTCAATTTGGAGTTTTTCAATAAAGCTAACTCTGAGAGAGACCTCAGAGGAACAAGGGAACTGTGAGAAAAGATTCATTCATTCTAAGGTAAAATGAGCCGGGTGAGAAATTGTACAGAGAAGTGAGCAGAATGAGATGTCAAATTCATTTTTTTTTAATTTGTTTACTAGGGGGATTTGGGGGTTTGTTTGGTTGTTGTAGGTTTCCATTTGTTTGCTTTGTCTTGTTGTTTGTTTGTTTTTGGAGACAGGGTCACACAGTGTAACCCAAGATGGTCTGGAACTCACTCTGTAGCCCATGCTGGCCTTGAATTTGTGGCCAGCATCCTGTCTTAGCCTCCAAAGCACTGGGAGCCACCTCACCCAATCTAAAACTTTCAAGCATTTGTCTGGAGAGGTGGCTCAGAGAAATGTACTTGCTATGCAGGGCCACGGACTGGAGTTCTGATCCTCGAAACCCACGTAAAAGACAAAGATGGGCAGACAGGGAAGCCACCTGTAATCCCAGCACTCAAGAGGTAGGCTGGAACCTCTGGGGCAAGCTGGATAGCTAGACTAGCCAGAACTGGTGAACCTGGGGTTCAGCAGACAACTCTGCCTCAATAAACTAAGTGAAGAACCATAGAAGAAGGCCCTCAGGGTCAACTGCCAGCCCCCACACAAGCATGCATGTGCACCCTCACAGACACTCAGACCCAAGCAATACAAATAAACACACACATAAGCACGCTACAGAGAATGGGAAGAGGAGGGGAGGAGATGCGGAGGGGGAGAGGGAGGGAAGATTTCAAGTAGAGGAGTCATCCTCTGGAGATGCATGGAACTTGTGTCCACATTTACCGAAGTCAGGTGAAGCTGAAGAACTCCAGCAGAAACTGGAGTCACATGGTAAACAAGAACCAGGGCAAAACCAGATTAGAGATAACCTTGTAGACATCAGTTGGAGTCCCCAGATATAGGCACCCCATGTCCACTTCCCAGCTGTAGGGCAGAGGAACAGCCAGTATATGGGAAAGAAGGGCAGAGACTGACGTCTGCGGAATCCTGGCAGTCTTTAGTGTGAAAAACGTCAGGAAGTTGTGCCAAGTTAGGTCAGGAGAATTCAAGACGGTCCTAACACTTTCTCTGAGTCACTCCTGAAATTCCCAATACCAACCCTTCTCATTAGCCCACCTTCTCTTTTTTTTATTTGAATTAGAAACAAAATTGTTTTACATGTCAATCCCAGTTCCCTCTTCCTCCCCTCCTCCACCTCTACCCCCCCACCTCCAACTAAAACCCTACCTATCACATATCCTTTCTGCTCCCCAGGGAGGGTGAGGCCTTCCATAGGGGGTCATAAGAGTCTATCATATCCTTTGGGATAGGGCTTAGGCCCACCCCTGTGTGACTTGGCTCAGGGAGTATCCTTCTATGTGGATTGGGCTCCCAAAGTCCACACCTATGCTAGGGATAAGTACTGAACTACTACAGGAGGTCCCGTAGATTTCCAAGGTTTCCTCACTGACACCCATGTTCCTGGGGTTTGGATCAGTTCCATGCTGGTTTCCCGGCTATCAGTCTGGGGATCAAGAGCTCCCCGTTGTTCAGGTCAGCTGTTTCTGTGGGTTTCACCAGCCTGGTCTGGACCCCTTTGCTCTTCACTCGTCCTTCTCTGCAACAGGATTCCAGTTCAGTTCAGTGATTAGTTGTGGGTGTTGGCTTCGACTCCCACCAGCTGCTGGATGAATAACCCACCTTCTCTATCCCTCTTAGTTTATGTCTCTCTTTTCTGGCACCGCAAACCCTTCTCTCTCAAGCCCCAAAGCTTTGGGAGTGAAGCACCAGACATCTTCCATTCTGCCTCTGTTTTGCTTGTTCACTGCAGTTAGACGCAGGAGCCAGAGCGGGAGGGGGTGGGGAGCCCTGGGCCATGCCACCCTGTGATGCTGTCATTCTTCCTGCTTCTATTGATCAGCACTTCCACAGAACAGAGCCTCTTCCCAAACGCTCCGCCCCTTCCAGGATTCCCTTCAGCTCACACCCAACAGGCTCCCCTGAAAAGTGTTTAGGGTCTCAGCTTCCTGGGGTCTCTCCCATGACTTATGCAATATAGACTCGAGCTTTTGAATTAGCCTGGATTTGTATTCAAATTCTGCCCATCAGGAGCTCCACTATTTAACGGTTCTCTACCTCAGAATCTTCACCTGTATATTAGAAATGATGGTAATGTTTCACAGGACTGTTCTAGGAATTAAATGAACACGCAAAGTGCTTGGCCTATTATGAGTGTTCGGGAAATGTTTATAATAGACATGTAGGCATACAGATACACATTATCCAACATTTTTACTTAGCCTTTGTGTGTACTTAGTGCTAGGGACTAAACTCAGAGTCTTGAACATATGCTAGGCATGCACTACACTACTGAGCTACATCCCAGTCCAGTACCTACTCAAGAATTGTATCCAGGGGACTTGGAGAGATGGCTTAGCTGTTAAAAGCTCTTGCTACTTTTTACTGCTGCGATGAAACTCCATGACAAAAGAGCAAGTTGGGGAGGAAAGAGTTAACCTGGCCTACCCTTCAGCATTGTTGCTCATCACTGAAGGAAGTCAGGACAGGAACTCAAACAGGACAGGATCCTGGAAGCAGAAGCTGATGAAGAGGCCATGGAGGGAAACTGTTTACTGACTGGCTTCCCCTGGCTTGTTCAGCCCACCTTCTTATAGAACCCAGGACCAGCAGCCCAGGGATGGCACCATCCACCATGGGCTGGACCCTCCGGCAATGATCACTAAATGAGAAAATGCCCAACAGCTGGATCTCAAGAAAGCATTTCCTCAGCTGAGGTTCCTTCCTGTGATGATTGTAGCTTATGTCAAGTTGACACACAAGACCAGTCATGTACACTATTCTTCCAGAGGACCTGAGTTCAGAGCACAGCACCCCACCAGGTGACTTATAACGGTCTTGAATTCTAGCTCCAGAGGATCAAGTGCCCTCTTCTAGCCCCCACTGGCACTGTGAGCATACATACATATGATAAAAAATGAAAATGAGACAGTTAATGAAAATCAGCTTAATGCTGTCATTTAACAGTTTCATGTTTCTTCTCACTCATCTCCCAGGATATAGGACACCATTATTCCAATTGCTGAATGAGGACCAGCAAGGTCTGAATTCCATCCTCGGGACCCATATGTTAAGAGAGAGAACTGAGCCAGGCTGTGGTGGCGCATGAGTTTAATCCCAGCACTTGGGAAGCAGAGGCAGGCGGATCTCTGTGAGTTCCAGACCAGAGCAAGTTCCAAAACAACCAGAGCTACACAGAAAAACACTGCCTGGAAAAGAGAGATACAGAGAGAAAGAGAGGGAGACAGGGAGGGGGAAGAAAGGGAGGGAGGGAGGGAGAGAGAGGGGGGAAGACGGGAGGGAGGGAGAGAGAAAGAGGGGGGAAGACGGGAAGGAGGGAGGGAGGGAGGGAGAGAGAACTGGCTCCCTAAAGTCATCTTCTGACCTCAACATTATGTCATATATCACCACAACCCACACAAAAAATAAACAAAACACCTAAATACACCAGTGGATCAATAATTCTCAACTCTTATTAAGAAATTTCAGCAGGGTAGTATTATGTGCTTTTAATCGCTCTACTTGGGAGATCTCTGAGTTTGAGGCCAGCCTGGTCCATAGAGAGAGTTCCAGGACAGCCAGGGATGCACAGAGAAACCCTGTCTCAAAAAGACATGAAGGAAGGAAGGAAACAAACTTCAAGGATATTCTCACTTGTTCTGCCCATTTGTCCTTCCTTTGCTAGTAGGTGCCAGAAATCAACTTCATCTGTGCCATAACTTAGAAAATAAGTGAACAACAAAGCTGGAAGCCGTCCTAGACATGGGTTGTTCCCATGTTTCTCAACTTTGGGTGCATTTTAGAATAACCTGAATGGTTCATTTTCTGTGAATCTACCCTTCAGAGAATCTATTTTGGGGTCAAGGGTTCGGTTTGGTTTGGTTTAGGTTTTTGTTTTTTCAAGACAGGGTTTCCCTGTGTAGCCCTGGAGATCCTGAAGTTCTCTCTTGTAGACCAACCTGGCCTCGAGCTCACAGAGAGAGATCCATTTGTCTTTGCCTCCAGAGTGCTGGGATTAAAGACAAGAGCCACCATGCACTGCTAGGTTTTGTTTGTTTGGTTGGTTGGTTGGTTGGTTGGTTTTCTTTTTCTTTTTAATTGGAGTAGAGGGCAGGGTCTTGCCATGTAGCCCAAACTGATCTAGTATTCTCCCACCTCAGCCTCCTGACAAGTTTGCATCAGCTAAATATTAATCTAATCACCTTATTTTACTAACAATAAAACTATCATGGAGTCGGTAAGCAAACTGACCAAATTTTGTCCGGCATATCTCCACATTTGGTTGTTTGTTTTTGTTTTGAGACAGGGTCTCTCTATGTAGTCCTGGCTGCCCTGGTGTTTGTTATATATGTAGAGCAGGGTGTTCTCGAATCCACAGAGATCCCCCCTGCTTCTGCCTCAGGAGTGCTAGGATCAAAGGCACGTGCTACCACTCCAGGGTATGTCTGCACACTTGTAATGCACCCCATAGCCCCAGTTGCTTGTGGGGCTGAAGCAAAAGGCTCCTGAATTACAGGCCATCCCGAAAAGCACAGGGAGCCAAGAGAAACAGACAGACAGACAGACAGACAGACAGACAGACAGACAGAGGGCAGAGACAGACTGTCACAGCAATAAATTAATGATGTTTATAATTGTTCTTGTTGGAATTAATCCTGGAAGCATTCCTCCTTAGTCAAGACAGGCACTGTATAATTTACCTTTCACTTTGGCAGCAGCACTTACGCTTCTGCCACGACTAAAATGGGTTCGCATTCCCTGACCACAAAAGGACAGGGATGGACTTCACATTCGCCACTCACGGAGCCCGCAACATTAGCAAAGCTCCCTAGAAGGCCGCTTGAGGTGCCTAAAAATGCTTCACTATAGCGATCGCCCAGAGCTAGCGGAACCTTGGTGGAGTGGTGAGATGGCTCGGGGCGGGGGGGGGGGGGGAGAGAACGGGGCGGCTGGGAAGGAAGAGAACGCGTTCTCTTCTGGGGAGAGGAAACTGGGAATCCGCTGAGGACCGCCCAGCACTGCCAGGAAGTAAGTTGAGGAGGGAAGGAAAAGAATTTCAATGAGTTCGGAGAGCTTCTGCTACCCCCATAACAGAACAGGGATGGACAGACAGCCGGAGCGTGTGAAAACTGACTCTTCGGCATAACTAAATAGGAAAGGCACTTCCAACTCTGTAAAAATGAACCCCACTAAAGAACAGCTCACCCACTACCCAACTCTCCACTTCCCTCTAGATATTCACTACCAACTACCCAACGCCTGAAAGAGAGGGCGGCTCCCGTGTCACGTGACGCTGTCGTCACGTGACCCCGTCCTGTGCGAGCCAGGGCGCAGTCCAGCTCCCCGCAGCCCGAGGGAGGGGCCCGTTGTGCCCACACCCGGCCAGGTTCGACCATGCTGTCCCGCCTGCTCAAAGAACACCAGGCCAAGCAGAATGAACGCAAGGAGCTGCAGGGTGAGCGCAGAGTCCCATAGGCCGCTCCCGGCCGCGGCCTAGCTTCTGCCGGAAGCCTGGACCTCGGGTGACCTCCCAGTCCAGGGGAGGGCGCCGGCTAGCGGGCGACCCGAGTGCGGGGCAGGCAATTGGGGGCGGCACTTCTGGAAACTCCGTTCCCTCGCCTTCCCGGCCCGGTCCCCTCGGCACTGCTCGGGTCCCTTCGGCAACTCCCCCAATCCCGCCTAGGCGGTGTCTGAGCCCCGCCCCCGGCTCACGCGGTGCCAATTGGCCCAGGCAGCCTGTCACCCCGGAAGCAGGAGGGAGTTGGGGACCGCCCAGTGGCCGGGTTCCTAGGGTCTGCCACCCTAGCCAAGGCTGTGAAGCGCGACTTTCCTAAGGCCCAGCCTGGGAATCCTGGAATTGCCAATCCATTGCCCAAAGTAGTGGAGAAAGGGTGTCTGGGACGAGTCCTCGGCGTGCCTGCGGGAGTCCCTTCCCCTCTCAGGGTGCCAGTTTCCTCGCCTCCAAAATAAAGGGGTTTGGTTTTGTTTTATGTAAGTAAGGTGGTTCTTTGTAAAGGTCTGACGTTAGTTGGCAGTTTCCAGAATAGTAGTAAGTGCATGGGGGAACCCATTAGCACCATGTCTCAAATACAAAGTCTGTACCGATACCTTCCCCAGAGAAGAGGCGGCGAGAGGCCATCACCGCAGCCACCTGCCTGACCGAAGCTTTGGTGGATCACCTCAATGTGGGGTATGAACCTCTTTCCTCAGCTCGTTTCCTCCATCCACCCTGATTAGACAAGGTCTGGGCCATCCTCCTGAAGGATCCAGGTGCCATGGTCGCTGCCCTGACCTCCCTCCCCCTAATGTAACTTCATGGAAACTTGAGTCAGCTTTGACCCCTAAGCAGCTGCAGTGGTTGGGAAAGCAGCCAGAATTCCCCCCTTCCCCATACTGATTTCCCTGGCACAACTTGATGCCATCTGGCCAACTCGATTCACCCTTTTTGAGTGCAGCTGTCACTTGAGTGGGAGGGAAGGACAACCTCTCTCACCACATACCCTCTTTCCTTCCTCACCTCCTACTCTCTGGCAAGCCTGGGAAACAACTGGTGGGAACAAGACGGCATGGCTGGTACAAGTGAGGGAGAGCCTGTGCCAAGATCTATGACAAAACCAGGCTGTCTCTTCCCTTCCTTCTGGGGTCTCCAGGGACCCTACCCCCAACCTCAACCCTAAATGAGAAAGCCAGTGATAGCCAAAGACTTGGAAAGATTTCCTGGACCTGTGTGACTCAGAGAGAGTGCAGAGATGGTGACTTGATAAATCTGTCTACGGGAAGAAAAGAGGCACATGTCATGCCTTCCACTCAGGGCAAGTAGAACAGCCTGGCTGTAAATTCAGAGGCTGAGTCATCCAACGGAGTTGTGCAGGGCTTAGGGTCATCTCCATTACTCATCTGAGAGGAGATTAGGGGGGAAATGGCTGTGGTTGGGGCCTCTGGTCTCCTTTGTCTCCGGACAGCACTCTTCTCTCAGTATTTTCGCATTGGCACCTCCTTTGCTACCAATTCTGAGGCTGGCCGGACTTCTCTCTATTCTATTTACTTGCTAGACACCACCCCACTTTCAAGCTTAGAGGGCAGCTAAGCCAAATCCAGATTAGAAAGGGTTTTGTGTTGCTTCCCACAGCTCCTATTCTCCAGAAAATGAAACAAAGGCTTAGTGTGTCTCAGCCCCTTGTCAGGTGCCCAGCCCACTTTCTTGGACGCCCCCTACCCTTTGCCGCCTCTGCCCCCACACATTCCAGTGGGTGGTGGCACCGGATGTGGCGGCTCCTTACTGACCTAGAGCTTCAGGATAGGGAATGAAAAGGTCATCTGCTAGTAAGAGAGGGAACAGTGATTACATAAAGGGGGAAGCAAAAAACACTGGTGGAAAATGGAGCACTAATGTTGTGGTAGTAATGGCAGTCACAGCCAGCACCTGCGAGAGAGAGAGAGAGAGAGAGAGAGAGAGAGAGAGAGAGAGAGAGAGAGAGAGAGAGAGAGTTCTCTTTGTGGGTGAAAGGGACTGTGGGTGGGAGAGTGGGAGAGTTGGGTGTGATATCAAATGTCCATATGCCTGTAATCCCAGCACTTGGACAATAGAGGCAGAAGGATTAGGTAAAAGACAGCTTCATTGATATAGCAAGTTTGAGGTCATCTTGGGCTCCAAAAGATCCCATCTCAAAGGGTGAGGGGCCCTACCCCATCTCAGCTACAGAAACTCCTTGAGAGAATGAGAAATGCTAAGCTTCTAGTCCACTCATCTTTCTTGGGAACCCTAGGGTTGGAGGAAGGAGCCTGCTTCATCTTGGGTCACATCTAGAAGGCTTCCCATCCTACCTCCTGGCTGATGTCCCACCACTGTCATAGAAGAGCCAAGAAAATCTCCCAGGATAGGCTTATTTGACCCAGGGTTCCTAAAGGGAGTGTTTACTCTCCCATCCCACCCCATATTCAGGGAGGGGCCTGATTTCTTTCTTGACCGCTTACAGATATCACCAGGCTTCGAATCACTGCCAGATGTGTCCCTGCTGCTGAATTTCCCATGCTCTCTTGTCCCTCCCAGCTGTCCCTCAGGGATATCCCCCAGGTTAACATTCCCTACCCCATCTCAGCTACAGAAACTCCTTGAGAGAATGAGAAATGCTAAGCTTCTAGTCCACTCATCTTTCTTGGGAACCCTAGGGTTGGAGGAAGGAGCCTGCTTCATTTGGGGTCACATCTAGAAGGCTTCCCATCCTACCTCCTGGCTGATGTCCCACCACTGTCATAGGCCCTGGAGACCACCCCCTATGAACTGGATGAGCTGACATCCTCTCTCCTCCAATCCTTAGTGTGGCCCAGGCCTACATGAACCAGAGAAAGCTGGACCATGAGGTGAAGACCCTACAGGTCCAGGCCGCCCAGTTTGCCAAGCAGACAGGCCAGTGGATTGGAATGGTGGAGAACTTCAACCAGGCACTTAAGGTGGGCCACACTCAACAAATCGTTGCCCATGGGCTATGTTCAGTCTCATAGCTGTCTCAGACTGAGGGTTAATGAGGAAGTGGGGATGGTCCCAGATATTCCTTCTGATGACAGAAAGGCTAGAAAGAAAAAAAAAGCAGATTCTTGGGATGTAGCTCAGTGATACGTTTAGGGCCCTGGGTTCAATCCTTAGCCCTACAGAAAAATCTCCAGTCATACCAGCTATCCTGGAGGATAGCGTCAGCCCAGGAGTTGAAGCCAACCTGAGCAATGTTGCAGTGATCCATCTCAAAGGCAGACAGACAGACAGACAGACAGACAGACAGACAAGCAATCAGTGTATGTGAGTGAGCAACCTCAGCCTAGGAAGCACAATCTACCTACCCTGATTCCTGGCCTCCAATCTCCTTTCCCCTTCCCAGGAAATTGGGGATGTGGAGAACTGGGCTCGGAGCATCGAGCTGGACATGCGCACCATTGCCACTGCACTGGAGTATGTCTACAAAGGGCAGCTGCAGTCTGCGCCATCCTAGCCTCTCCCCTCCCTCCCGCTCCCAGATGGGAGACTAGTAGGTCATGAATAAAACACAAGGTTCCTTTCTGTGTGGTGTTTGATGGAGTCACTAGCTCCTGTATGGTAGTGGGGGGGGGGGAGGAGTCGTCCAAGGTTGTTTCCCTGTGGAACTAGTGCCTTTTGGTGGAGGGTGACAATATTCCTTACTTCGCCTACTCTTTCTTGAGCCTGGTACAGGTGCCTTTTGACTGAGCAGAAAGTTTCCTCATGCCTGCCCAAGGGAGGTTTCTGCTTGAAACTTTCTACTTCAGACTTCACTTTCCTGCAGAGAAGAATTAAGGCAGGGAGCAGACCTAGTCCTCGGCTCTGGCTCTCTGCCCCACCACATGGTCATGTGCTCTCCCAGGCTGCTACTAAGCAGTGTCATGAGTCTGGGCCAGGTGGGAGATTAATTCTTGGGGGCACTTTGGGGCTGAGAAGGAAGAAAAATGGCAGGTCGGGGGCCACCCACAGAGAGGGGCAGCTGCCATCCTTGGTAGTTCCCACCTCCTAGGAGACAGCAGCATAGATGGTCAGGGATCCAGGCTGAGAAAGACAGCCAAGCCCTGGGCAGAGGCGCTTTCTGCCGGAACCTAGCTTCAGCCAGGCAGGCTTCAGCCTCTTAGCTAGCTCCTCCTCATCATCATCACTGCCCAAACATATAAGACACTTAACACTCCTGCTCTATAGCAAGAGTCCATCCCTCCAGACTTTGGCCTTCGCTGTAGCTAGTGTGAGAGGCTGGGAAGGCTGGGAGCAAAGTCTCTTAAGCAGACAGCTACAGCTTCACACGTGTGTGCCTGCCAGCTTTCCCCAGAGGTAAGTGGAGTGGTGGGAATGGGGGAGCTATAAAAAGACAAGGTTGAGACGGCATATATTGATCATTTGAGCATCAAGCTTTAAGCTTCGGGCATCTTCCTCACACTTCATCCCTTTGATCTTCTACCACACTGAGATGGGACTGATGGGTATTGTAGCTCAATTTGCTAGATGAGAAAGCAGGTTGGTTCCAAGACCAAGTGAAGGTATCCGGCTTCACATAGTAACTTTGAAGCCACAGGACTGAAATGCAGGGCTGTCGGTTCCAAAAGCAAGGCAAGGGTGCATTCAGAGGGTTGTGATGTCCTGGATTAGTAGAAGGTACAACGGTCACCCAGGTCCCTCTGCTCCCACACAACATGTTTGCACACAGGACCAGCTCGGGTTTATTTCTTTAGCTACAAAGACGGAGTTTGCCCATTTGTTTTGCACAATAAGCCGTAGCTTGCCCATCATCTGCCAAGCAGTTTCCTGCTTTGTTTGCTCAGAGCAGTCATTCCCAGCCAAGTAGATGTTAGGGGCCAGGGCTGAGGGGCAAAGGGAATGACAAGCTTTCCTGCTCAGTCTAGGCTGCCATCTGCAGGGCACTGCATCTAACCATGTGGCTGCCTCTGCTTCTGGGTGCCTTGCTGTGGGCAGTGCTGTGGTTGCTCAGAGACCAGCAAAGACTCCCTGCCAGCAACGCTTTCATCTTCATCACTGGCTGTGACTCAGGCTTTGGGCGCCTTCTGGCATTGCAACTTGACCAGAAAGGCTTCCAAGTCCTGGCCAGCTGCCTGACCCCCTCTGGGGCAGAAGACCTACAGCAGATGGCCTCCTCCCGCCTCCACACAACACTGCTGGATATCACTGATCCCCAGAACATCCAGCAGGTTGCCAAGTGGGTGAAGACACATGTTGGAGAAACTGGTGAGGAGTGCAGCCACCAGGAACCTGGTCTGTACGATAATCCCAGGAGTCACTGAGGCTGTGGGGGAAGAATAGGGTTCAAATCCTTCCAGGGAGGAAACACATGAGAACGCCTCACCTCCCCAAAACCCCCACCCTGTGTCTGTCATCTCCCCACAGGGCTTTTTGGTCTGGTGAATAATGCTGGTGTGGCTGGTGTCATCGGGCCTACACCATGGCTGACACAGGATGATTTCCAGAGTGTGCTGAACGTGAATACACTGGGTCCCATTGGGGTCACCCTTGCCCTACTGCCCCTGCTACAACAGGCCCGAGGCCGGGTGGTTAACATCACCAGTGTCCTGGGTCGTCTAGCAGCCAACGGTGGGGGCTACTGTGTCTCCAAGTTTGGCCTGGAGGCCTTCTCTGATAGCCTGAGGTGAGAATGCACAGCTCCAGGCCCCAGCCTGGAGAGGGACAGGGATCCTACTCAAACAGGCACATCAGTTGCTGGCACAGGCAACATAAGGAAGATGGAAGAGGAGACAGGGTTATAGACAGGTGAAACCTCAAGCTTACCACCTACAAGCTGTGTCTTAAATAGCTTACACTTGTGTGGTGTGTGCGTCTCGAGTATTTGAGACAAGTTTCACAGTCATCCTGACTGACCTGAAACTCACAGAAATCAGCCTGCCTATGCCTCCTTAGTACTGGACATAAAGGTGTGTGCTACCACGCTACTTAGTCTTTGAGTCAGGGTTGCACTCTGTAGTCCAGGCTGGCTCCCAATTGTGGGCAATCCTACCTCAGCCCCTTGAGCACTGGAGGTTTGAGCCACCACACACCCAACTAGGTTATTTCTGTTTTTCTTCCAAATCTGTTTAGAGTGAGACTTGCCTCAAGGGAGTCCAGAGCAAAGTAGGGGGTGTGAAAGAGCCCATCAGTGCCTAGATGCTGGGGAAAGCCTTTTGTTATTTATCTTTAAATGGAATTTACACACACACACACACACACACACACACACACACACACACACACACACACAGCGTGTGCACATGCACACATGATTGTCCATGGCATGCGTGTCAAAGTAAACTTATGGGCGTCTGTTCTCTTTCTGAGGTGATGAGGGTTAATGGAAACAGCCTTACCCAATGAGTCATCTCACCAGCTCCTCGTATCACTACTAAAAGTAGAAAAACTAATGTTTTGCCAGGTGTTGGTGGTGCACACCTTTAATCCCAGCACTCGGGAGACAGAGGCAGGCAGATCTCTGCGAGTTTGAAGTCACCCTGGTCTTCAGAGCAAGTGCCAGGATAGGCTCCAAAGCTACACAGAGAAACCCTGTCTCAAAAAACAAAAAAAAAAAAAAAAGAAAGAAAGAAAAACTAATATTTTTTTTATTTCATTCTCTCATCCATTCTATAGGACTGGCTATTACTATAGAACTACTTAGTAGGAGCATTCAGACATGCCCCTATGCCAGGTCTGCCCCTCACTTTTGAGACAGGGTCTTTCTATATAGACCAGGAGCCTCCCCCCCCCCTTTTTTTAATGTGTATTGGTGTTTGGCCTGCATGTATGTCTATGTGAGGGTATCAGAGCCACTGGCACTGGAGTTACAGGTGAGCTGCCATGTGGGGGCTGAGAATTGAACCTAATTCAGCTAATGCTCTCAACCTGTCCTCTTCCTTTCCTTTCTTTCCTTTCCTTCCTTTCCTTCCCTCCTTCTTTTGAGACAGGATATCACTTCATAGCCTACACTGGCCTCAAACTCACTATTCCAGTGCTGGGATCACACATTTGTTCCTCCACTTAGGGCTTACCGTCGTAATGTTTTAAACAGTAATGTTCAAAGTTGGTGAGAGTCTAAAGGAGCTATAGAGGATAGTGGGAGCAGCAGAGGCTGAATTTGAGACAGAAGCCCAAGTTGTTCAAGAAGAGCCCAACTAGTAAAGAAGGCTGCCTTCATCACCACATCCAACATAATTTCTTTGTCTCTTGTCCCCTCCCCTGTTCTTCCAGTCAGCATCATGGAACACAGGTGCACTTGGATCTACCCAGGCCAGAGCAGTGGGATGCACCCCTACTTGAACTATCAAGTCATCTACCTGTGGTGATACATTATTTATGATTTATTAAAGCTTGCCTGAGGATTTAGAAAGCAAAGTCAGCCACAAGCCATAGAAACCAGGCACACACCTTTAATCCCAGCAGCCAGAAGCTAGGAGGTGCTGGTATACACCTTTAATTCTAGGACTCAGGATTAAGAGGTAGATGGATTTCTCTGTGTCAAAGCCACCCAGGGATACACAAAACTGAATCAGTCTAAAGGAGTAACAGATCACACACCTTTAATCCCAGCACAAGAGGGGTATATAAGACAGGAGCCAAGAGGCAGTAGAGGCATTCATTCTCCAGCCACACTGAGGAGAGGCAGCAGTTTGAGACTTGGTGAAGAGCTCGTGCATGGATCAGCCCTTTCAGCCTGAGCTAGTGGTGAGAGCTAGTGGCTAGCTGCTTTGCTTTCTGAATCCTCGGGCAAGCTTTATTAAATCATAAATAATATATCACTACACCTACCAGCTAATACCAGTCTAGATCCCTCACAACCCTGGACTCAGTCTTATGTTTTGGAAGCTACAGAACGAGGCTCTAGATCAAGAACTGGTGGTTGCCGGGTGTTGGTGGCACACGCCTTTAGTCCTAGCACTCAGGAGCCAGAGGCAGGTGGATCTCTGTGAGTTCGAGACCAGCCTGGTCTACAAGAGCTAGTTCCAGGACAGCCTCCAAAGCCACAGAGAAACCCTGTCTCGAGAGAAAAAAAAAAGACCTGGTAATCTGCAGTTATCAACCAGATGGGCTCAGCTGCCTTCAGGCTAATAATGGTTTTTATACATTTAAGTGGTTAAATTGTAAATAGTTATATAAGTACATTAATTTGGCCAGGTATCATAGCATATAGCTTTAATCCCTCAGGGCATTAAAACTCACAGAGCAAGAGCATCTCTGTGAGTTCTAGGCTAGCCTGGTCTACAGAGCAAGTTCCAGGACAGTCTCCAAAACAATACAGAGAAACCCGGTCTCGAAAAAAAAAAAGAAAGAAAGAAAGAAAGAAAGGGGGGGCAGGATGCTAAGACAGAAGGACCCTGAGTTCAAAGTTAATCTGGACTACATTAGCAGCGTGAGGCTTTAGGCTTGATCCACTACCCACTACCACCAAAGGGGGGAAAAAAAATAAAGCTTGCTAACTATTAACCTAGTTAACAGGAGAAAACAGAGATGTGCATGGTGAAATCCACCCATAATTCCAAGACTAGAGAAGCTGAGACAGGTTGAGGCCAACCTGGGCTACAAAACAAGATCTTTCTCAGCCGGGCAGTGGTGGCGCACGACTTTAATCCCAGCACTCAGGAGGCAGAGGCAGGCGGATCTCTGTGAGTTCGAGACCAGCCTGGTCTACAAGAGCTAGTTCCAGGACAGCCTCCAAAGCCACAGAGAAACCCTGTCTCGAAAAACCAAAAAAAAAAAAAAAACAAGATCTTTCTGTATGGTGGTACAGGCCTGTAGCCCTAGCACTTTTTTGGGGGGAGGGGCAGGTTTCAAGATAGGGTTTCTCTGTGGCTTTGAAGGTTGTCCTGAACTAGCTCTTGTAGACCAGGTTGGTCTGGAACTCACAGAGATCCTCCTGCTTCTGCCTCCCAAGTGCTGGAATTAAAGGCGTGCGCCACCAACGCCCAGCCATCCTAGCACTTTCAAGGCCAGCTTCTACTACATAGTACCATTCAAGCTACATGAAAACCTATGTCAAAAAAATTTTTTTTCAAGCCAGCAAAATGGCTGAGCAGTTAAGTGCACTTGTTTACAGGCCCAACACCCGGAAATCAGTGGACATACATGGTAGGAGAGAACCAAGTTGTGCTCAGACACCCAGACATGAATAGTGGCACACACATACACAAAGTAAGTACAATTTTTTTAAGTACAAGAAGTTTTCAAGACTAGCCTATGCTACATAGTGGGACCCTGTCTCATAAAATAAATGTTTAAAAACGAGAGAAAAATATCCAGACTAACATGATGGCTCACACCTGTAATCCCAACACATGGAAGGTAGAGACAAAAGTCACCAGGAGTTCAAGGCTAGCCTGGAACATGAGACCCTGTCTCAAAAACCAAAAACGGGGTCACAGAGATGACTGGGAAAATAAGAATGATTACTGCTCTTGCAGAGGACCCAGGTTTGGTTCCCAGCACCTACAAGGTGGTTCATAACAGCCTGTAACTGCAGTTGCAAGGTATCTGACACCTTGTAACCAACAAAGGCTCCTGTGCACATATGGTGCACATGAACTCATGCAATACACATATAAATAACCAATAATCTTTTTTTTTAAGAAAATACAAGGAAAACAAAGTGAAAGATACCTCCCCCTGGGCTGGTGATGGTATGGCTCAGTTGCTTACATACCACACACACACACACACACACAGGCCCTAGGTTTATCTTCAGTGCCAGAGGAAAAAAAACAACTTCCCATGGTCCTCATCCCAAGCCAACTAGCAACAGCCTTTCCTGTCAGGACATGTGTCCTTACACTGTGACACCATTCCATCTTAGACTCCTCACTCCTGGAAACCTAGGGTATAAACCCATAAACCCCTCTGCCCACCCTCCAGGCGGGACATGGCTCCATTTGGAGTACAAGTCTCCATTGTGGAACCTGGCTTCTTCCGAACTCCTGTGACCAACCTGGAGAGTCTAGAGAACACCCTGAAGGCTTGTTGGGCCCGGCTACCACCGTCTACACAGGCCCAGTATGGGGAAGCCTTCCTCGCTTCTTGTGAGTAGCTGGGCCCATATTGAGTGCATGATGGGAAAAAGAGAGGGCTAGAAAGGTCAGGCCTAGTAGGGAGGAAAACGGGGAGACAGAGGGAGGTGTGGTCACTTCCTGAACTGGGCTACCAGCCCAGGTGATCTGTAAGACAGACTAAGATGGGATGGAGGGGAGGCAGGGACCACGTGCACGCTAACGATGCATCTCCTAAGATACAGATCTCCAAGTTCAGCGTCGCATCATGAACCTGATCTGTGACCCAGACCTAACGAAGGTGACCAGCTGCCTGGAGCATGCCCTGACTGCTCGTCACCCCCGAACCCGCTACAGCCCAGGCTGGGATGCCAAGCTGCTCTGGCTGCCGGCCTCCTACCTTCCAGCCAGCCTGGTGGATGCTGTGCTCACTTGGGTCCTTCCCCAGCCTGCCCAGTCAATCTACTGATTCCAGCTTTCCAGCAAGAGGCCGATTTTGAAGGGCAAAACATTTATCTCTGTCTCCACTCTCTGGTGCTGCCTGGTTCCTGGCACAAAGTCAGCTCTCAATAAATATGTATTGCTTTAAAAGAAAAAGTAGGTGAACAGAAATGAAGGTACCTGTGAGAGCCTGACAAAATTTCTAAGATTTCTAAAATCCCAAAGCTCCCTAGGGCTGGAACTCTCAGGCTTCTTTAGTGCCTGCAAAACTTCTGTTGTCCACTGGGGGGTGTAAGGAACTACCTTGCACTTAGAGATGTTTTTTGAAGCTGCACTTGGAGAGATGGCCACCGGAGGGCACTTTTGTCTGCTTTTTCTACATAGAGTAGTGAGAGTTCGTTTGCACCTGGCAAGGCATAATCTAATGTTTCTGGGGATGAAAATGGTCAAAGCCGGAGGCTTCCATGGAAGAAGGAAATACGTAAATTCCCATTACCTAAGGCAAGGATCAAGGACACTGGCCACACAGATCTTAAGCAACATAACCATTCTGACAGTCGCCAGGTCTCCTTGAGGACTGAGGGGGAAGGAGTTTGCGGGCCCTCAAGGCACCAGGAGGCCAAAATAGACATGGGTCAGGCTTTACCACGTAGGTCCTTTGTGGGAAAACCCTCTGACTTACGCAGGAGATGGCCTCAACACATACTCCAAGAACACTGAAGGTACACAAAACCAGGGGTCAGGGAGGGCACTCGGACACATCCTCCTTGATCCCCCACTTCTCCCACTGCCAACCCAGCCAACACCAACAAAATACCCCTTTCCCAAACTCCCCCTAAATGGCCTGCCTATTCCCAGGGCAGGGGTAGGGAGAAGGAAAAGGAAGGGGCCATCATCATTCTAAGATAAACTGAGACCATCTCCTTTTTAGGTCTGAAAAAATAATCCGTTTAATTGAAAAACCTGGAGAATCCATTCCCTTAGATGAAAAGACGGAAGAGATCAGACCCGCCCCCTACATTACTTCATAGCCACTTCGGATACTTTTCACCAGACAGCAAGAGAAGATTATTCCCAGGATCTACAAGGAAAGATGGGAACGAGGATGGAGAGGAGGCAGGGCAAGCTTCCCCAGACCCGTCCAAGGGCCGTTCTTCCCAGGCCAGCCCCGCCTGCTCCCCAGATGGTCTGGATCGCCCCAACCCACAGCATTTCTTACCTCCACAAAAGCAATGCCCAGGGCTGCTGCAGCCACCAGCAATACATTCTTCCTCAGCCAGACCCCTATATTCTCCACGCAGCCCTGAAGGGAAGAGGCAAGCATGGATACCAACAGAAAGAAACTTCCTACCTCCCTCCCCACCTCTCTTCCAGACTGTCTCCTCCTCCCAGCCCCTTCTCCCCAGATCTCATCCCCAACCCTGATTCCATTAGCATCTCTCCTGTCTCCTGAAACATTTCCCAGGTTTCCCTAGTCTAATGTCTTCTCCCTACCTGAGTATGGATCTTGTTTTCCTTGAAATC
The DNA here is from genome assembly GCF_003668045.3 of Cricetulus griseus. Taxonomy (NCBI): domain Eukaryota; kingdom Metazoa; phylum Chordata; class Mammalia; order Rodentia; family Cricetidae; genus Cricetulus; species Cricetulus griseus. Next base: position 129,015,982 of record NW_023276806.1, read on the forward strand.
AATTCCACAGCCCACAGTGATGTTGATGCAGCAGGAATCAGGGACTCGGTCCTTAGGCATACCAGTGATGTTCTCCCAATCTGTGTAGTTGTTAGCTCCACAGCACTCAAACTAGGAGAGTGAGGAGGGAAGGTTGCTAAATCGAAACCCCACTTTAATTCAGAGATGAGAATCTTCAATCCCCACCACCCCTCCTCCCAACCTTCCCACTCACTTCCTTCTGCCATCCGTCCAGAACTAAGGCCGTCTTGTTGTCTTTAAGGTAATTTTGCATCTGCTGCCGGAAGTTCTTATTAAACTCTGACTTCACCTAAAAGTAGAGAAGCAGGTTGTTGAGAGCAAATTCAGGCCCTGGAGCCCCAGAATAGCCCGCAGAGACAGGGTTCCCCTTACTCCCCACTTACCTTGTCTCTAAACACATAGCCGGCAATGGCTACAGCCACCTCCACTAGCATGATAAGAGACAGGAAGATGGCAAACTGTAGGAGCACAGGACAGGAGTTGGGTTTGAAGTCTGCATTTAAAGGGCTTGCTCTGCTCCACTCAATCCGGAGACACTCCTTGTGTTCCTCGCCCACCCACCTCCCCACAAAAATGCCCTCTGGTAGTCCCAGGAGTCCTGCTCTCCTGCACCCCACTCACTGTAATCATAAGACAGTAGTTCTCCTTGCAGGCCCCACAGCAGCCCACAAAGGCTACCAGGAAGAGGAAGGCGCCCACTGCAATGATGACCACAGGCAACAGGGAGCCAGGCGTAGTCTCACGGGTGATGGTCTGATTCAAAACAACCTGAACTGCTACACCAATGGCAATCAATGCCACTGCACAGGCCTGAGGGGAAAAGTGAGGGTTTGATCAGATCCTCAGTCGAATAGCCCTCACACCTGACCCCCACCCCTGGTGTTTTGGAGACAACGTTTCTCTGTGTAATAGCTCTGGCTGTCCTGGAGGTAGCTCTATAGACCAGGTTGACCTTGAACTCACAGAGATCTGCCTGCCCCTGCCTCCCCAGTGCTGGGATTAAAGGCAGGGGCTACCGCCTGGCCCAGAAAAGAGATTCCTAACACCTCCAAGATCCACTGACTGTAAAGAAATATGTCTGCAGCCGGGTGTTGGTGGCGCATGCCTTTAATCCCAGCACTCGGGAGGCAGAGGCAGGCGGATCTCTGTGAGTTCGAGGCCAGCCTGGTCTCCAGAGCAAGTGCCAGGATAGGCTCCAAAGCTACACAGAGAAACCCTGTCTCGAAAAACTGAAAAAAAAAAAAAAAAGAAAAGAAAAGAAATATGTCTGCCCATCCTTGCCCCACAGTGAAGGCTGGGAAGTTGTTGGAGACACTCAGGGAGAGAGGAATCGGGTGTCATGTCTTCCTTTAAACTGAATACTCATTACTTTCTAAAGACTCTCTCAGAACTGCCCCCTCACTCCAGTGACTATAGGCCAGGGAGGAGGGAGGCGGGTAAGAGTGGCCCCTCTCAGAACAAACACTAGCTTCTCGGGGCAGGAGCAAGAAAAGGTGGGCAGAGCCCTTTCTTCCACAACTGGACGAGAGGATAGAGATGAATAAATCGGGTGGAGAGTGGGGGTAGCCCCATGGCGGCGATACCATCAAGACCGTTGGCAGGTTGCCCCACTACCCCATATCACAAATGGTTGGGTCACCAGACAGGAAGGGCCAGGAGGGGGTTGGATGGGGGTGCTGCCTATCTAGGGTGGCCATTCTCTGCCCAAACTCTCCTCCGATGTCCGGGAAAGCCGGAGGGAGGGAGGGAGAGAGGGAGGGAACCGGGTGCGTTCTGCCTCTGGCCCTTTCTTGGGGCTTTCCTTCCACATCTGGCCTCCAGCTGCCTTCACTCCTGGGTCCCTCACCCCTCACGGCTCCCGCACCCCGCCGGCGTGCCCCGTCCCTCTGTCCCTCTTCCCCCCACCACTCACGCAAAAGGCCAGCAGGAGAACGTAGAGCAGAAACTTGACACACTTCATTCCTCCTTCCACCGCCATGGCTGCTGGGCCTGGGGCCGCGGAAAGCACGGGGATGAGAACAGGAAGAGGGGGGCACCGGCTCCGCAGCTCGCCGCCGGCCCTCGCAGCCTTCCCTGCGCGGCCCCCATCGCGGCCCTTCCCACCCGGAAACCCGCGGTCAGGTCCACGTCTCCCTGCCCCCTCCACCCCGCGGCGGCGGCGGCGGTGGCTGCTGCTGGACAGGGGTGGGGGCGCGGGCTCGCAGCCTCTGGATCCCGGGACGCACCCAGGGCGCGGCCGGCCGGGCTCAGCGCAGACCCCGACCCCCCTCCGGGGCCCCGGGGGCGGCGCGGCGTGCCTAGCGTCCCGCGGGCGTCGCGAACTTCGAGGCCAAGTTGCTCGAGGGCCGGCCCGGGGGCGAGCGCCGTGCGCGGTGCGCGGGGGCTGCTCTCTGGCGGCTGGGGCCCGGTGCCCGCGGGCGCCCCCGGGGTCCCCCGGCACGCGCCAGCCCCAGCCTCACCTGCGCTCCCCGACGTCTCCCGACGCTCTCCAGCCGCGCTCCAGCCGCCGTCCCCCGCGCCCCCTGCTCGCGCCCCGCCTGCCGCGCGGCCCCGCCCCGGCTCCAGCCAGCCCCCTCCCCCGCGGGGTGGCCGCCAGCCTCCCTCATGTGACGCGGGAACAGCTGCGGCCTGAGTCACCGGGGCTCACGAGGAAGGGTGGGGGGAAGGCGAGCCCCCCGCCCGGGCGAGGCCACGTGGCCTCTACCTGGAAAGTTCGAGCCAGGAACTAGCGGGACCTCAGGGCTCCCGGGGCCCTTACTGGAACCCGGCGCCGTCCGGTTCTCTCTGGTTCGGGAACGCTGAGCAGGCGATTGCGTTCCCGGAGGACGAAGGGGCGGCCCAGGGTTGCCCAGAAGCAGAGATAGAGCAAGCGTCAAAAGGGTCTTCTGCAGACCTCAACGCACCCACCGAGAACCGTGCACCTCCCGCCCCCATCCCCGAGCCCGCAGACAGCTGGGGACTGGATGGAATTGGGTGGGGCCAGAATAAACACTTTCAAAAAGTCCCTGGCTGCACGTCCTAGGAGTCAGCCAACATTCTAGACTAGGGTTTTCTGGCCCCAGCTTCTCCATTTCCTGGGACTCCTGGACTGAGCAAACCGGAGGAAGCCCTATTCCATGTCACTTAGAAGACGTCAGAGCCTGGGGCCCTCCTTCTGGTAAAAGATTAACAACGCCTGCGCCTGTGCTCCCTAGCTCCTGAGTTGTGAGAAGGGACACTAAGGCTAGCAAGGCTTTTATCGAGTAGACTTCCTCCCTCATCTTATTCCTCTTCCCATTAGAAGTGACAAAGCCACCCCCGCTTTAATCCCAGCACTCCGGAGGCAGAGGCAGGCGGATCTCTGTGAGTTAGAGGTCCGCCTGGTCTACAGAGTGAGTTCCAGGACAGCCTCCAAATCAATACAGAGAAACCCTGTCTCAAAAAAAGAAGTGGAGGAGGGGGAGGGAAGAAGGAAGGAAGGAAGTGAAAGCCAGGTGAAGGCAGGAGCTAGAAACACCTCCCTCCCTTGTGCCACTGATGGTTCCCAGACAGAGGTGTTGTGAACCGCTAAAACGGAACCAGCCTTTACAGTCCTAGCCTGAGCTCAGTCCTTTTCACGACAGCTCCTTCTGAGAGTTGCTTGCGGAGTCTGAAGGGAAGAAACATTTAGAACCAAGGGCCAGCCTCGTAGCACATCTGTAATCCTAGCGCTTTTAAATCTTTGGTGTTTTGTTTTTCAAGACAGGGTTTCTCTGTGTAGCCCTGGCTATCCTGGAACTCTGTAGAGCAGGTTGGCCTTGAACTCAGATCCGTGTGCCTCTGCCCCTGGCTCCTGAGCGCTGGGATTAAAGGCTTCCTTAGGCCCCATGTTGAGTGTCAAAATGTAGTTCTTTTTTTTAATTATTATTATTCTTTACTCTTTGCTCTTTGGGTGCCCATAACCCAGCTCCCAAATAAATACATGAAGACATCCCTTCTTATGAATGCCCGGCCTTAGCTTGGCTTGTTTCTACCTCTAGAGTGTGTGTGTGTCTCTCACTAAATTCAGAAAGGTTTTGAATTTCTTAAATTACCCTGTCTGTCTTTTGCCTTCAGGCTTTTACTTTTCTGTATACCTTTCTTCTTACTCTGTAGCTTTCTGCGTAGCTGGGTGGCTGGCCCCTGGAGTCCTCTCTCCTCTTTCTGTTCCTGAATCTTCCATCTTCCCAGATTTCTCCTCCTATTTATTCTCTCTGCCTTCCAGCCCTGCCTATCCTTTCTCCTGCCTCGCTATTGGCCATTCAGCTCTTTATTAGACCTTCAGGTGTTTTAGACAGGCAAAGAATCATGGCTTCACAGAGTTAGACAAATGTGACATAAAAGAATGCAACACACCTTTGCGTCATTAAACAAATATCCCACAACATAAACAAATGTAGCACATTTTAAAACAATATTCCACAACACCCAGCATCCTTTCCTGACTTCGCACTGGCACGTAGACATACACCACACATAACAGAGAGAGGCAATATGCATGGAAATAGACCTTGGCCTGGTGGTGGTGGCACACACCTTTAATCTCTGCACTTGGGAGGCAGAGGCAGGCTTTCTGTGAGTTCCAGGACAGCCTGGTCTACAGAGCGAGTTCCTGGACAGTCAAGGATGTCACACAAAGAAACACTGTCTCAAACAAAAAAAAAAAAAAAAAAAAAAAAAAGACCATCATGTTAAGTGAAACCCAGTCTCACAAACACAGGCATCACATGTTTTCTCTTATGTAAACTCTGGATTTTTAAGCGGACATGAAAGTAAATGCAGGATTACTGTTAGGAGTATGGAAGGGAAAAGAAAACAGGATGAATAAAAAGGGAATAACGGGGGGGGGGGTGGCAGAGATGGCTCAATGGTTAAGAGCACTGACTACTCTTCCAGAGGACTCAGGTTCAATCCCCAGCACCCACATGGCAGCTCACAACTGTCTGTAACTCAAGGATCCGCCACCCTCACACAGACATATATGCAGGCAAAACACCAATAAAACATCAAAAGGGAGGGAAATAACAGAGGTAAATATTTATGTATGGGAATGCCATAAAGCTAGGCAGGCAATGGTGGCATACACCTTTGATCCCAGGGAGACAGAGGCAGGCGGATGGATCTCTGCATTCGAGGCCAGCCTCGTCTGCAGAGTAAGTTCCAAGATAACCAAAGCTACACAGAGAACCCCTGCCTTGAAAAAATCAAAAGAGAAAAGAAAGAATGGTCATAATGAAAACCCCTAATAATGTCGCCTCATCCAGCACTGCTTGAGTCCTGGAGACCTGACTGGGATAATGAGGGAATGAAGAAAGGACACGTGTACTGGAAAGCTGGGATCAGGTGGGGCACATGTACTCTCTGACTGAGACACACCGGTACGCAATGCACATTTACTGTGTGTAGTGACGTGAGGCTGGGGGCGGGGGCTGCCTGTAGGGGAGCAGTCTCAGGCTGTGAACATCAGGTAGGAGGAAGCTGCTGTTTGATGCTCTCTGTGAACTCGGTCAGCAGTCACACAGGGATTCCCTGAGCCTGACAAGGGGGGAAGCTTTGCTGATTCCTGTGTGTCTTCGCCATTGGGATCTTTAACGTGGCTGCTCTCGTTACTCAGGACTTCATCTGCTCCTCATGCATTCACCTGGGGTTTACTTCACTTCCCACACAATGGAAATCTCCTATGAAAGAAAATGCAAAGATAAGGCGATGGTCTGGGCTGGCAGAGTTACGCCTTCCCGGAAGGGAGAATACACCAGGCACATTTGTGGCTCTCCCTTATCATGGCAGGATATGGAGGAGGAGTCAGGATGCCTAAGAACACAGTATTCATGAGTTTTCTTATTGTGCTTCTGCTAGATGCCAGGCCTGTACTGGGCACAGGGCAGCCAGGAGAGAAAGAGAGTGGTTCTGTCCTCCGCCAGAAGGCAGAGCCATGTTCTGTGCACAGGAAGGAGGGCAGAAACTCCTGGTGAGTCTCGAGAGATCAGGGAGGGAGTGGGTTCCTCAGAGGTGAGTAGTATCCTCCTGATGAATAAAGGGAGAACTCTCCGCTTCAGGGATGGGGAGTAAGAATTAGAGACAACAGTAGTTATTAGGTTTGGAGGAAGTGTCTCAGTGGTAGGACACTTGTTTATCATATTCAAGGCCCTGGGTTCCATCTCTATCAATGCAAAAAGACTACAAAATAAAATTTGTTGGCTTTGATAGTGATGTGATAATGCAGAAAAGCCAGTCTAAGTCTTTAAAGATACATACTGAAATATTGAATGGTGCCTTGTCATGCCTGTGCTGTGTTTGGGGGCTTTGGAACAATGAATGAAGGTGACAGGTGACTAATACTAGGATGGTGACTTCCATTACCCAGGGCCTCTTTGGATATGTCCCAATGGCATCAGTGATGGGAAGGAAGGTAAGGGGAAGCTTTTAAGAAGGTGGCACTATCCTGGGCTTACACTAAATGAATGGACACATGGAAGACACTGAGATGACAGCCATCATCCACAAGAGAGAGAAGACGGGCATCAGTCAGGAAAGGAGATGGCCATCTAACGTAGGAAGCTCCAGACTGGCATCCGGATGGCTACATCCTACCAGAAGTGGGGTTTGAAACTCAGGAGACAAGGAACAGCCTAGAGACAAAAGCTGGAGTGTCCATGTTACTGGGGAATCACCTGACTTAGTAGTTCAGAGCCAGTCTAGACATCATGTCAAGACCCTGTTTCTGGCCGGGCAGTGGCGGTGCACACCTTTAATCCCAGCACTCGGGAGGCAGAGGCAGGTGGATCTCTAAGTTCGAAACCAGCCTGGTCTACAAGAGCTAGTTCCAGGACAGCCTCCAAAGCCACAGAGAAACCCTATCTCGAAAAACCAAAAACAAAACAACAACAACAACAAAAAAGACCCTGTTTCTGAAGAATTGTTTAATTCATCTATAAATGGGTGAGCAAGGAGGAAAAAAAGACAGAGCCTCTGGGAGCCTTTATGTTTAAAAAAGACACGGGTGTGGACTAGGGAGTCAGTAAAGAGCTTGCTACTCCTCTACACACACCTCCACACCCAAGCACATATCTCCACACTCATATACACACACATACACACACATACACACCCTTGCATACACCTCCACACCCATGCATACACCTCCACACACATACAAACACATACACACCCATGCATGCACCTCTACACCCTTGCATACACCTCTACACCCTTGCACATGCTCAGAGGAAATGGAATCAGATCAAAGAAGCCAGTAAAGGGGCTAAAAGGGAGAAGACAATGCAGGTTTGGGCCTCCTCGCTATGCCAGGCTTTGTGCTAACAAACTTCCCCCGTTCACTAAGGATTAATCCTCACAACAACCCTTAGGTCAATGTTGTCATGCCTGTTTTACAATTATTTATATTGTGTGTGTGAGGTCATAGGACAACTTCTAGGAGTGGTTCCTTCCTTCCACCATTTGGTCTTCAGGCTTAGCGCCGACTGCCCTTACCTGCTGACCTCTTAGAGATAAGGAAACTGGCTTGACTATGTGGAGTAACATTCCCAGAGCCAGTTAGGACAGTCTCTGAATTGTTTGTTTGCATTTTTGTTTTCTTTCTTTCTTTTTAAGACAAGAACTTACAACGTAGACCATACTGGCCTCAAGTTCAGAGGGATCCACTCTGCCTCTTGAATGCAGGGACTGAAGGTGACTGCCCCCCACCTGTCTTGGAATTTGAACCCAGATCATCTACAAGAGAGAGAATGGGGGTGTCACCCAGGAAAAGAGTCCCAAGGCAAAAAGCTCAAGATGGCCATGCAGTAGACACACCCTCCAAAGAGTTAGACTCAAAGCCCCTGCATTTCTCCCTTTCACAGGAGACTTGTGAAAGAAAACAAGAGAGAGCACAAGGAAGCTTACAGAACAGCAGGAGCCACCAGTGCCAAGTAGTATGGGGAGAGAGGTCAACTTAGGTGAGGAGCCAGAGGCAGCCATTAGGCCGTGTGGTCTCCTGAACTGTGTCAGGGACACTGTTCTGTGATCCTGGAGCAGGAGGAAGAACTGGGCATAGCTGAATGAGCAGGGAGAGAGATGGTATGACGATGGAGAGAATTACCCACCACCCAGGGGAATGCCAAAGAAAGGGCTAGGGCAAGCTGCAGCAAATGCATGGTGGTGGGAGCAGTTGGGGAAGCAGGAGAAAGCCAGGAATACTCGGAGAACAAACCTGTATAGAATTGGGGGTTGGGGGAAGGACCCAGTAGTCATACTATCCACTTCAGAGTCAAACTCCTACCAAATATGATGATGATGTGAGGTGTTGGGTAAGAGGGAAGAGGAAGTGTGTTTACAGATATTCAGTGAAGGAAGATATCAAACTCTGGAGATCGGGGCTGGAGAGACAGCTGGGTGTTTAAGCTCACTATCTGCTCTTACTGTGATCTCAGGTTTATTTCCCTAGAGGAAAGCTCACGATCTATAACCCAGTCCCAGAGAATGTGATGCCTCTGCTGAACACTCAGGCACTACACACACACAGTGTAAATATATACACTCAGACACACATCTATATACATAAATATATATATATTGGTTTTTCAAGACAGGGTTTCTCTGTGTAGCTTTGGAGCCTATCCTGGCACTCGCTCTGGAGACCAGGCTGGCCTGGAACTCACAGAGATCCGCCTGCCTCTGCATCCCGAGTGCTGGGATTAAAGGCATGCGCCACCAACGCCTGGCCATAAATATATTTTTTAATCATAGGGATCAATGGTGGTAATGGCTATAAGATATAAATTACTTAAAGCCTTTTAGCTCTACCTGAAAATATACTTAAAATGGCTGGGTGGTGGCACACACCTTTGATCCCAGCACTCAGGCGGCAGAGGCAGGCGGATCTCTGTGAGTTTGAGGCCAGCCTGGTCTACAAAGCGAGTTCCAGGACAGCCAGAACTGTTACACATAGAAACCCTGTCTCAAAAAAACCAAGTGTGTGTGTGTGTGTGTGTGTGTGTGTGTGTGTGTGTGTGTGTGTGTATACTTAAAATGAGCCAACTAGATAGCTCAAAATACCCAATTAATATGCAATCCTATGTTGAGTTTTGAATCTTAAGGCCCCAGCCTTGAATGATAAGGGAAACACAACCAGACCACAGGCTTAGATCAAAACGATTCTGAGGAGATAGTTGTGTCTGCAGGTCTTCAGGTCCTGCTTGCAGAAAGACGCATTGATCATTCCCAGCACAGTTCCCCAGACAGTCTGACACAGAACTGCGCTTGTACCAGGACTGAATGCATCCCTGAGGGCAAACATACACACACAGGGAATGTTGCTCTTCTTGGTTCATAGAGTCTGGGGACATAGAAGGGACTATGATGGCCAACTGTGACTGTTCCCACCGTTTCACAGGCAATAGATCGCTGTATTACCCAAGAGGACACATTGCCCAATTCCTTTATGTCCCCACTGAGAGGAAATGGAGACTCAGAGAAATAAAACTAGCCACTAAGAGTCAACCTGCTGGTAAAAGTAGGGGTGTCATGTCTGTCCCCAGCAGGATGCTCTCCAAGGTAGACTCCCCTGATGCCTTGTTCTGTCAAGTCACAAGTGGTGTGTGACCTTGGCAAAGCTCTTGCCCAGTCTAGTGGCAGGTAAACAACTCTCCTTCTCACCTCACAAGGCAGTTGTGAGGGTCAGTTAAGGAATGCAAATGGCTGGCTTTATTCCCTCAAGACAGTAAGGTTAGGGCTCCAGGACAGGAAAGTGCTTATCTAGCATGCATGAGGCCCAAGGTTCAATCTCCAGCACTAATAAGAAGTTATGGGGCAGGGATGTGGCTCAGCTGGTAGATTCCTTGCCAGTCATGCATGAAGGCCTAAGTTCAACCCACGGCCCTGAGCAAACTGGGCATGGTGGCACAAGGCAAGAGACTCTGAGACCAGCCTGGGCTACTTGAGACTCTGTCTCAAAAGAAAACAAAGGCTTTGTCATATTATTGTTGCTGGGGTTTTGTGTGTTTGTTTCAGGCTGTCCTGAAACTCACTATGCAAATCAGGCTGGCCTCCAACTCACAGACATCTGCCTGCCTCTGCCTCCCAAGTGCTGGGATTAAAGGTGTGTGCCAGCACATTTTATCTTTGGATTTATGGGACTTAAAATAACTTTGCTTGCCTGCCAGGTGGTGGTGCCCAGCACTCAAGGAGGCTGAGGCAGGCGGATCTCTGTGAGTTTGAGGCCAGCCTAGTCTACAAAGGTAGTTCCAGGACAGCCAGGGCTACACAGAGAAACCATGTCTCAAAAAAACCAAAATAATAATAATAATAATAATAATAATAATAATAGCAATAATAATATAAAGAAAATAAGTTTACTTTGATGGGCTGAAAAGGTATCTCAGTGGTTGAGACCTTATTGTTCTTCCAGAGGACCTGTATTCAGTCCCCAGCACCCACATCAGAGGATCTGACACCTTTTTCCAATGTTCATGGGCACCTTCATGTTTCTCCTGAGACAGGGCATAGATGCAAAGACCCTAGGCAGGGCCTGAGGAACAACTCATTCACTTGCTCATTCCATGTATTTAAAAAAAAAACTGATTCTAGTCCTAGAACTGTATCATTTGAAATGGGCTTTACCCTTTTGCTATTTTGGCTTTTTGAAGGGCCCACCACCCAGCTCCCAAATAAATCACACATGGAGGCTCATTCTTAGTTGTGAATACCTGGCCTTAGCTTGGCTTGTTGCTAGCCAGCTTTTCTTATCTTAAATTAACCCATCTACCTTTTCCCTCTGAGCTTTTATCTTTCTTCTGTATATCTTACTTTCCTTCTTACTCCATGGCTGGCTGGGTGTCTGGGTGTCTGGGTGTCTGGCTGCTGATGTCCTCTTTGTTTCTCCTCCTCTTTTATCCTCTCTGCCTGCCAGCTCTGCCCATCCTTGTTCCTGCCTTGCTATTGACAGTTCAGCTCTTTAATGGACCATCAGGTGTTTTAGACAGGCAAAGAATCACAGCCTCACCAAGTTAAACAAATGCAGCATAAAAAAAAATCACACACCTTAAAAATAATATTCTACCACAAAACTGTATGAGAATGAGTAGGACATGCTATAAGATGCTTACAGGCAGAACTGGGGAGATAGCTCGGCTGTTAAGAGCAGTACTGCTCTTCTAAAGGACCAAAATTCTGTTCCTAGCATCCATGTGGTGGCTTACAACTGTAACTCTTGTTCCAAGGGATCTGGCACCCTTCTCTGGCCTCCCTGGCACAAGGCACAGACACAGTTCGTATACACACATCCAGGAAAGATACTTATACACACAAAATACAAACATGGTGAGGTGTCCTTCTGTGTATATGTTTCTCTTATTGGTTGATGTGCCAGCAGAGGCAGGAAGATAGGCAGGACCAGGAGACGATGATTCCTAGGCAGAGGCAGGAGTCCATCAGAGACAGATGCCATGTAGACCACAAAGGAGTAACAGGTCCGGGCATTCGCCTGTAAGCCAAGTCCATGTGGAAATACATAGACTAATAGAAATGGGTTAATAATTAAGAGAGAGCTAACCAATAAGAAGCCCTAGCCATTGGCTAACAGTTTTATAATTAATATAGCGTTCGTGTGTTCATTTGGGACTGAAGCAGCGGCAGGACCTGGCGGGACAAAAAAATCCAGTAGCACAAACAAGTAATTTTTTTTTTTTTAAGTAAAGATGGTTACAGCCTGCAGAAACAGATGAAACTATAATGTAATGTCTATACTGAAGAGAGGCCCTGGATCCTGGGAGCTGCCTAGCACAGGGCAATGAGTGCAAATCATTAAAGTACCTACAATGTGCCTTTAATCCCAGCATTCAGGGGACAGAGGTAAAGAAGTCTCTGTGAGTTCGAGGACAGCATTATCTACCTAGAGAGTTCCAGGACAACCAGGGCTACGTAGTGAGATCCTGTTTCAAAAACAAACAAACCTAAAGTGGTGCCCGGCGTTGGTGGCACCGCCTTTAATCCCAGCACTTGGGAGGCAGAGGCAGGCAGATCTCTGTGAGTTCGAGGCCAGCCTGGTCTCCAGAGTGAGTTCCAGGATAGGCTCCAAAGCTACACAGAGAAACCCTGTCTCGAAAAACAAAACAAAACAAAACAAAACAAACAAACAAACCAAAAACCAAAAACAACAACAACAACAACAAAAAAAAAAACCTAAGGTGGTTGCCAAAGAATGAGGGCTTTATAAGGGGCACACTGTTCTTAAACCAGTCAGTTCCTTACGTGGATGAGGTACTGCAGTGAGACAGCCAACAAATAAGAACAGTATCAGGGTTAGAGTGAGTAAGGAATGCTGGTAATGATGAGGCAGACTCTCTGGGCCCCCTCACACCCTCATCACACACACACACACACACACACACACACACACACACACACACACACGTACAAGCACACACATGCACACGTACACACGAACACATAAAAGCACATGCATACACATGCATCATCACCTTCCGGGCAACCACTTTGATCTTCACAGCCATGTGCTCTCATGACTTCCTCCTGAGACTGGATTTCCTTGGCATTCTGCCTACGGCTACCCCCTCACCAGCTTCCCTCATCTGACAGCTCAGGTCATGCTTTGTCAGTCCCTGTCTCAGCCCATCTGCCAGCATTTTGGTGTCTCTGAAAGAGTAAACATTGTGTTCAGACCCTCTCATTTTCTTTGACCAGGAATATGGCTCCCCCTGCTGGAAGGCCCCCATCTGACCCTGAAGTTAGGACTTCAAGGCCCTGGAGCGGGAGCATTATTTAAGAGAGGCACAGAACAGGTGGAGAGATCTGGAAAAACCAAGAGAGAAAAAGGAAAGAGCAGAGTTGGAGGGCTGATATTCCCTAAGAAGGTTAGGGGAGGTTGAGTGGAGTCCTGAGAAGGCTCTTCCCTGGAGGGCTGGAGGCAAAGGAAGTCATGACCCCTAACAATTCGTACAATCTCCAAACCATACTATGCCTCCATGACCACCACCACAGCCACCAACACAAACTCTTTGGATCCCTTCTCCCAGCCCCAGCTTCTCTTAGAAAAGCTAAAGTTAGCGGGGCTGCCCAGGGACCCAGGCAACATAAGTATAGGGTTTGGAGAACATGATATGGGAAGGGGCAATAATTACACAGTAAGGTCTCTCAGGGACCACAGGGTTTGTGGGCAGAGGCCTTGCAAGGGTCCACGCCTTCAGCATACCACCCCAGCCACAAAAAGCCTCTCTACATCCCCAGAGACACATACTAGAAGGGCAATAGAGTAGGAGCTAAGCCTCCAGGGACACCCTCTCCCCTGAACTACAATTCAACTATTCCATACCTCCTCACCCAGTCCAAGGAAGCCAAGTGCCAAGGAATAAAGATGTTAAACCCTCAAATAAGGCCTTTGGAGGCAAAAACTGAGAGAGATGGGATTAGGGAATCCCGTCTACCAGCATACCATCATGACCTGACCTCGCCTAATCTCAGAAGCTAAACAGGGTAGGGCCTCGGTAGCACCTAGATGGGTAGGAAGATTGGGGAAATTCTCTCAAAGGAGGCAGCTCTGACATACAAGGTGAGGAGAGGTGCTGCACAACTGGAAAACAATATCCCCAGCACTGTAGCAGCACCTCTGAGCACAGCCTTGGCCTGGAACACTGGAACTGAAGTTCTTGTTTCTAAGGTTGTTAGCAGACCACATATCCTAGAATGCACTTCTGTCCCTCAGCCAGGTCCCACCCCTTGGTACATGCCTCCTTCTCACCAGCAACTCAACTCAAATACCAGCCTCAAGCCCCTACCCACATTAGCCATGAACCAGTCAAGACCTTAAAGGAGGCGGGCCTGAAGGTTGCCTGAGCAACTCTAGGAGATGAGGCACCCCTAGAAGGAAGGCAGTTACCAGAGAGACCAGGATAGTGGGCTGAGACCCATGCCAGGGTTGGCACATGTCGAGTGGGACAGGCAAAGGATGGGTGGGTTGGTTGGTTGGTTGGTTGGTTGGTGACAAGGTCTCTCTAGGTAGCCCAAGATGACCTTGACTTACAGCCATCATCCTGCCTCAGTATTCATTTTTACGCCAGCAAGCAAAAGTCTTAATGTTCTGCTCTCTTCCAACTCCTTTCCTTCCTTTGCAACCAGCGTCCCCTCCTCATGCCTGGGTCTGGGGCAGCTGGAGTGCTGAAGTTCCAAAAAGAAACCTAAGGATTACTTTCTGCACCTCAGAAGAAATCTAAGGGACAGAGCCTGAAAGGAGTCAAGGAAAGAGGTGAATCAGGAGGGACTGGAGAAGAGACAAGGCTTACTGTATTTCACAACTTCTGCTGACTAAAGGACAAAATATCAAAACCACTGGGCTGACGTTTCACATGATTCCACCAGAGGGCAGGATTGTCCACTTGATGAATTACCTGTAGTCCTAGCGATGGAGCAGAAATCTGTCTGGCAGATTGTTCCTGCCTCCCAATTATTTGGCCCACAACAATCCCTTGTGGACACAAATGCACAGTTTCCTTCATACCCTCCGACCAAGCTCCCTCACGAAGGTTCATTCATTCAACCTTTTAGTCAAAGAAGCTAAGGAATGCATTAGTGAAAAGGGCCTGCTCTGTTGGGTATCACAGTGTGAGGGTTACAAGCAGAGTTAAAGAGGTGATGACTAACACTGTTAGAATGGCAAGCCAGACCTTTGATCTTCATAATGTTTCAAAAATGGCTGTAGTGTTGTAATTCCCATCTTACAAAGAAGAACTCGCAGTGTAAGGGGGTTAAATAACTTGGGCTGGCACGATGGCTCAGCAGGTAAAGGCACTTGCCACCAAGCCTGAAGACCTGACGTAGATTCCAGGAACCCACATAGGGGAAAGAGAGAACTTACTCCAGAAAATTATTAAGACTCCTTTTGCTTTTGTGTGCACTTGAGCTTACACTTGAGGGCACGTGTGTGTGCAAGCACACGCTCGTGCATGCATGTGTATACACACACACACACACACACACACACACACACACTCACACATTCCAGTTCACATAGCCAGAAAGGGAGGTTGAGTAGATACAGGCTAGAGTAAGGAAAGGACTCCTGAACGATTTGTCTAAAAATCTCATCTAAACTGAGACCTAGCAAAAGAGTAAATTTGGCCAAGAGATTGGGAATGGAAGTTGTGTGCAAGGGGTCAAGCCTTGACAGGCTGAGTGTGCACACATCACACGGAGCCCCTGAGCTACAGCCAGCTGAGTTGTTCTGAGGAGACAGCTTGGATAATAAGGCTGGAATGCTACACCCAGGTATGTAGTCTGGGCGACTGCCAGTCATTAAGTGAAGCCTGCAGGATAGGGCACGTCTGAGGGAAGAGGACTCCTTTGCTTGATCTGTGATATCTGAGGTACCTCAGATTCTCTGGGCCAGAGCATTGGCTGGTATTACACCTCTAAAGTCTGCTGCTTGAAGGAAAGGGAAGAGTCTTTTTGTTTTTTTGGACAGGTTTTTCTGAGGCTTTGGAGCCTGTCCTGGAACTAGCTCTTGTAGACCAGGGTGGTCTCAAACTCACAGAGATCCGCCTGCCTCTGCCTTCCTACTGATAGGATTAAAGACGTGAAACAAAAGCCTTCTACTTGACCCAAGAATCCTAATATCGAAGTTTATACATTTTATATTTATTTATCTAATTTCTTTTGAGACAGGCCTTCCTACCAAAGTTTATACATTTTGATCAGTGACTATTTTGTGAGATAGCAAAGGAGCAAGACCCAACCCCCAAATGTTTTCAGTTTGCCAAGGGATCTCCAGAGACACAGGTCAAGGCATGTCTAGGCAAAGGGCTCTCTGAAGGCTGAGGCAGGAGGATGACTGAGTTTGAGACCAGCCTGGGATACATTTGATACCTAGTCTCAAAGAAAGAAAGGAGTGTAGGGGAAAGAGGTGAACAGGGTTTAGGGGAGGTGGAGAGGGAGAGAAAGAGAAACTGAGGTCTGGGGAAAGTTAACCAGTATTAGTGACCACCTTGAAGCCATTTTATCACTTGGTATTCTTCCTTCTTCTGTCCTGCTGTCTAGCTATGCTTGGGGTCGGTCACACCTGAAGACTAAGTCCCACACCTGAGTTGCCACCCTTGCAGCTCGCCTGTCTCCACATCAGGTGTCTGAGTACAGACCTGTCCCCCACCCTTATGCCTTAAACTTCAAGCTCTTTTTCAGACATGTAAGACGATACAAACAAAGGCATGACCGAGAACGCGGGGGTCCAGGTTCCAAGCACCACTTCGAGCCCTGTCTCATCTGGCTCTTTCCCTCATGGCTCCCACCCTTTCCAGCGCGATCACTCCCTTTGTTCGGTGAAACCTCAATTCCAAGCTCACGGGTCTCCTAGCTAGTTTTCTTCCGGTCTCAGGACTTGCCATCACCTCCCCAACTTCTCAGCTTCTTCCTGGCCTCTCCCTCTCCTAGTCTCCTTGAGCCCTGTGATAAGCCAGCCTGATGTTTTTCACTTTATGGTTTCTTTAAGCATCCTGGGCTACCTCAAGTAGCCGAGGCTATTCTTCACATCTCCACCTCCTCCCCTTGGGTGTCTACTCGCTCCCACCACGACGGACTTGTCTCTGTTCCTCTTTCCTGCAAGGAGACTCTTGCCTTCTGATCTTCCCTCTGCACCTGCCTCACCGGGGGCTCCCTCCAAGCGATCTCTCTGTCTCTGCTTCTCCCCCACGGTACCGAATCTCTGTCCGTTCCCTCGCTCGCCCACCTCTCCTGCCCTCTCGGGTTCCACTCTGTGGAATGCGGTTAGCCGCCCTCTTTGCGGTCTACCTTTGTCTCTGACTCTCTCTACTCTAACTGTCCCGCTAGTTTTCCTGGTCTTTGCTCGCCCGTCTTTGCCCGGGCTCTCTAGCTCTAAGTCTCTCGCCTCTGTGACTTCTTTTCTCTTTTGTCTCTCCCTCTTCCCTTCCTATCTGGGTCTCTGGATCTGCCTCTTCCCCCACCCCCAACCCCTACTCGTCGCTCCGTCTGTCCCCGGTCTCTGGCTCGGTCCCTCACGGCCTTCCCCCTCCCCCTCATCTCTCGCTCGCTCGGTCTCTTCATCTTTCTCTGGGCCCGTGCTCCCTTGCGCTCTCTCTCTCTCTCTCTCTCTCTCTCTCTCTCTCTCTCCTCTCTCTCTCTCTCTCCTCTCTCTCTCTCTCTCTCTTTCCTCGGCTCTCTCCGGCTCCCTCTCTCGCTCGGATGACAGCGCTACCTCTTTTTTGGCTCCGCAGCAATCGCGCCGCTGACGACACGGGGGCCGGGGCTATAAAGGGCCCGGCCCGGGCTTGGGCCCCCCAGCCGCCCGCCCCGGCCGCCCGCCCGCCCCGCCCGTGCGCCCGCCGCCCCCGGCCCCCGGCCCCTCGGCCGGGCAGCCCCCAATCCCGCGGCCGCCCGACCCCCTCTCCTCCTCCTCCTCCTCCTCCCTCTTCCCTCCGCCCCCTCCCGCGCGGACTCCGGCGTCCCCGCCCCCCAGTCCTCCTCCCCTCCCCTGCAGCATGGTGCTCGCGGCCCGCTGCTGCTGGGCTTCCTGCTCCTCGCCCTGGAGCTGCGGCCCGGGGGGAGGCGGCCGAGGGCCCCGTGCGGCGGCGGCGGCGGCAGCGGGCGGCGGCGGCCGGGGTCGGGGGGAGCGCTCGAGCCGGCCGGCCGCGTCCGCTGCGCCGGAGCCGGACGGCTGCCCCGTCTGCGTGTGGCGGCAGCACAGCCGCGAGCTGCGCCTGGAGAGCATCAAGTCGCAGATCCTGAGCAAACTGCGGCTCAAGGAGGCGCCCAACATCAGCCGGGAGGTGGTGAAGCAGCTGCTGCCTAAGGCGCCGCCGCTGCAGCAGATCCTGGATCTGCACGACTTCCAAGGCGACGCGCTGCAGCCGGAGGACTTCTTGGAAGAGGACGAGTACCACGCTACCACGGAGACGGTCATAAGCATGGCCCAGGAGAGTAAGTGGGCTGCGGGGCGCGCGCGGTGCGGTCCAATCTCGGGAAGGACCCGGAAGCCCTTTCTGCAAAAACTTGACGGATTAGGGAGCCGGGCCACTCCACACAACTTTTTCGAACAGTGAAGATGGGCAGCCGAGTTGAGTGCACGCCCGTTGTGTGTGTGGGGGGGAGGATGGGGGCGCGTTGGGGGGGCGGCCAAACCGGACAGATTGTGAGATACTGCTTCCCACCCCTTGTGCGGAAAATGATTCAAGTTGAAGTAGTCCCAGAAACTGGCACCCAACGGTGACTCTCCTTGAAGGTGGGGAGATTCCGTGACCCGTGCAGTCCCAACTGGGCCGCAGTGCCATCTTCCCATTGCTCTGGCACCCGCAACAACTCCTTGCCCGGGCTCCGTAAGGCGCCCACCAGGCTGCGGAAAAGCAAAGTTCCTCTGACCCCACAGGCATAGGACCCAAACCCGGTGTCCCTCTGACTGACACCGGTCCTTCCTGCACCTGATCTCGCCCTAGGAATTCCCTAGGAACTTGAAGAGCTGTTCCCTCCTGGTACAGAAAGAGTTCAAACAACTCAACTCCACCGCGCTTGCTACTTAATGAGTATCATTTGGTTACTTTCACCTTAGTGTTTTCTGTCCCTTATTCCCTGTCCTACCCACAGCTGGAGCCAGAGAAGACCCAGGGAGAAATAACTAGATGAGGGGGATGGGAGAACCCAGGCATCCGAGCCCCTGACCAAACGGAGGATGAACACTCTAATAGACATGAGCTGCTTTGAAATTTTATGGCCTGGAAAATCCAGGCCAATACTACCGCCCCCACTGCCTGCTTTCCCTAGGGTCAGGTGACTCCCTTTTCCCCTCCCCCACCGACTGTCGAGCCCCCCCCACCTCCAAGGAACCAGGCTTTCTCTATTCCCTAGTGGTTTGGCAAGCCCCCCCCCCTTCCTTTGGTTTTATGGCTCTGAACGGGGGGGGGACTGGTTTATTGGCAGATGGGTCATAAAAAAAAAGCTGGGGGCTGCGGGAAATCCTAGTGGCCCACCCCCATGCCGTGGTAGAGGTACAGGAACCCAGGTGTGCCTGCATCTGGAAGATTGAGAGCCTGGCGCTGCCACCAGTTACCCAGTGTTTGCAGAATTCAACTCCAACTTGGTCAGGCTTGTAAAGAAAACTCAAAAGAGGCAGGGAACTCTCGTGTGTGTGTGTGTGTGTGTGTGTGTGTGTGTGTGTGTGTGTGTGTGTGTGTGTGTGTGTGTGTGTCTCCCTTGTTCTTAATGCTACTACTATTGGAAACCCGGGTCAGCCTGAGACTGACTGAGGGCAGGGATGGAGAAAGGATTCTAGAAAACAAACGGTTGTAGAGAATTTATGAATGGCCTAAAATTTTTGTTATTCTGGTCTGTGTGGTGTAAAGTGTGTGTTTCCAGGGTGAGTGACCTAGCTGTGGGTTTCCCATTGCCCTTCACTGTTCCTAGCAACCCTTAACCAAAAGGCTGGAGCCCAGAATTTACTCTGAGAGCGTGGGGAGCAGCAGAAGTCAAGGGACTGATTTCGTGAACTGGGCAGTAGAGGTTAGCCTGTAGGTGAGGTTGGGGTCTTACCCAACTTCCACTTTAGTGCCGCTCCAGGACTTTAGGTAATCCAGGAACTGGGTTTCAAACCAGGTATTGTACTTCCCCTTTAAGAGTCTAGCTGCGACCTTAAGAGAGGGAGGGGGAGTAGAGGGGAGGGGAGGGAGGGAGAGAGGGGAAAAGGAAAAAGAGACTTTTATAGTCTAATCCCCAGGGACCCGCTTTAATAAGAGACTTGTGCTCTGCTAATCGGGGGAGGTGTTTGTCAGCAGAGATGGCCTCTGCTCCCCTCCCCCTGCCTCCCCTCCCCCAGCCAACCCCGGACCCCAGCCCCCACCTTTCCTAGACTGTTCTGCCTGCCCTAGTTCCCTCTACCCTCTCACTCTCCCACCCCAGCCTGCATCCCTGAGAACCCAGCCCCCTGCTCTTCTGGGAGCCAAGCCCAGCCCCTCAGTTTGTCTCTCCTGTGCTCACTCAGAGGCCCCTGCCCTCTCGCCCAACCTCCTGCCCCTGGGCCATCCAGCCTGAGTTGGGAGAGGGTGTGTGGTGGGGTGGAGGCTGTAAGCAGAGAGGGGGTTGGGCCTTTGCTGAAAATAGTGCAATGACCTCTCTCCCCCATCAGCACCGCCTACTAAACCTGACCTGCTGCCTGCCACCAACCAAATCAATCCAACACAGATGTGGCCCCTTCCCCTCCCCACCAGAGCTGGGCCTAAATGGGTGTTAGGGACTCCCAAGTCCTTTCCCTCTGTAGCTTTACCTGCTTCTTTGTTCCTCCTGCACCTTATCATCTCTACCCCATGAGGCTTGACTCTCTCCTACCTTTGCCCTCTTAACCTCTGCCCATGCCAGTCTAGCCCACCCAATATTTGCAGCTTCCCAAGCATTGCCTCTCCTTACTGCGATCCCACGCCATTCCTCTGCTCATCTCCTCTAACCTGCCTCATTCTGACCTTATCGTCTCCAACCTCTTCCCTTCTCTACATCTTGTCCCTTAGAAACATGAACTGTCTGCAGATACACAAAGATGTCTGTGTGGGTTCCCTGTGGTGGAGATAGAGGAACCCATGTCCAAAGGAACCAGACTTAGGAATATCCCATTACCCTGTCTCAGCTTTAAGTGGGCTGCTTCGTTTATAAGACGAACATTTATTGAGAAACCATTGTTATTTTTTGCATTCCTTAATGCATAGATATCGTCTGTATCACAGTGGAAGTATGGGGGTAAGGTTAGATACTAGGCAGCAAGTCAGGCAGTGGTTAAACTCACTTTGGTTGCTGCTAGAGAAGAACCTGCAATCCAACATGTGACACAGAAACTATAATGATGACAAAATAGTCTCAAGACAAGTATGAACCCTCAAAGAGATAAGTATCTAATGGCAAGAAACAGATAGTTGTACCCGGACCTGGTGGTACCTGCTTGTAATCGCAGCTACTTAGGAGACTGAGGCAGGGATTTCTGAAGTTCAAAGACTCAAGTACAGAATTTAAAGCCAGCCTGGGCAACTCTGACTCAAAATAAAGATGGGTGGGGAATGTAGCTCAGTGGTAGAATGCTTGGCTAGCAGGTATGAGGTCCTAGGTTTGCTCCCCAGTAAAACACACACACACACACACACACACACACACACACACGTAGGCACAAATACCCTATGCTGTAATTAGATGTGGTGGTATGCATTTGGATTATTGTCACTCTGATCTCATCAGTATCTTTCTTGCCCCAAACTACCCTCCTAATCTCTGAACTTCCATTCCTCATCCCTACTCTACTTTAAGGGAGAATATCAGAATCTGGGATCTTGGAAGAACAAAGGGAAAAGATGCTGCAGATGGATATGGTGTGTCATGATCTGAGTATATAGTCATTAAGTGCTTTCTCCCTCACCACATTTGAAGACTCCTCCTCCTGAGGAGCTATCCAGAGACAACAGATGCTAAGTTCTCCGTGATTGTACAAGTATTATATTTGGGTGTGACAGGCAAGGGCCTAGACATCACCATACTTACATGGCTCCGGAAAAACCTCATTCCATTCTTCCTGTCTACAGTGAGAATGGACATACCTGTCCAAAGGACACATAATTTAGGGCATCTCTAACACACTTGCCAAGAGCTAGGAAGAGCTAGGCATTGTGGAACATGCTATAATCTCAACACTCGGTAAGATGGGGGGGGGGGGAACACGACTGCTGTGAGCTGAGGCCAGCATGGGCCACTTAGTGAGTTCCAGAACAGCCAAGGACACATAACAAAACTCTGTCTCAAAACAAAGACTGAAAAGAGCTTAAGGAAAACTGAGAGGAGCTGGAATAGAAGTAGAGGGATATATTGAGAACCATCCTTGAGAACCTTTAAGATCTTGAGCAAGGGAAAAGGGCCAAAAGGTAACCTTCGAAAAGACAAAGAGGCACCTGGCTGAGCAAACAAAGGGAACTCAATGTTAAAAGGATTGACGTGGTGTGTTAAGTGTTCTTCCTGATGCTTTGGACAAGTAGGACACTTCACGGTCTTTCTTTCCCCCAGAAGCTGAGTTGAGTGTCTTAGCTGGCAGTGAGGAAGCAGCAGTGGAGAGACGACTGAGGAGTCAGACACACAGGGAAGGCTTGGTAGTTCCATTCTGTAAGGTGTGCTACTGGGAATAGGGAGCCTAGATCTGAATTCTGGTTTACTTTATAAATTTAGCCCACACTCCACCTCTCTGAACCCTGGGCTATTTCCTCTGATGCTTCCTTTGCTTTTTTTTTTTTTTTTTTGGTGGGGGGTTGGGGAGTGCTGCCAGGCTCCACCTGCTCACTAGACAAACCAGGAAGAAATGGGGAAAGGAAACTTGAGGACATATAGTATAGTAAAGAAAGGTAGAGTAAAGAAAAAACTAGAGACCACTTGAGCAGCACCAGAGGCAGAAAAGGCTTCAGGTGAGGGAGACTTGGTAACCACCGTAGCAGGTCATTTGGTAGATGGATCCTCTGTGTTAGGAGAAATGGTATAGGGAATGAATATAGATCAGTAAGGCCCTAACAAATTTATCATCCTAGAGATGAGATCTTAGGTACGAGAGACATAGTAGCTAACCAGACAGGCACAGGAGATCTGGAAAACAGGCTGAGAAGAATCTGCTAAGGCCACCCAGGGCTGCTAAACCCTTCCACAAACACCCTTTGCTGATGCTGTGCCCCCTTCTCTCTTTATCAGCGGACCCTGCAGTGCAGACAGATGGCAGCCCTCTCTGTTGCCATTTCCACTTCAGCCCCAAGGTGATGTTCACAAAGGTACTGAAGGCCCAGCTGTGGGTGTACCTTCGGCCTGTGCCACGTCCAGCCACAGTCTACCTGCAGATCTTGCGACTGAAACCCCTAACTGGGGAAGGGACTGCAGGGGGAGGGGGTGGAGGCAGGCGGCACATCCGTATCCGTTCACTAAAGATTGAGCTACACTCACGTTCCGGCCACTGGCAGAGCATCGACTTCAAGCAAGTGCTACACAGCTGGTTTCGCCAGCCACAGAGCAACTGGGGCATCGAGATCAACGCCTTTGATCCCAGTGGCACAGATCTGGCTGTCACTTCCCTTGGGCCAGGAGCTGAGGGGCTGGTGAGCAGGGGGCCTGTAGTGGTGGTGTGTGTAGGAGATGGGGGTTAGAAAAAGTAGATCAGAAATATGGAATTGGGGCCAGGAACTAATTCTGTAGGTGGAGGTGGGGTGGCAAACTATCACTTTTCATGGTTTTAAGCCAGGATACAGCTGAAAACTGAAACTTGATTTGGGGTGTAGGTGTTAGTGGGAGACCCGTGGGAACACAAAACTGACCCTTGTCTGGGTGGGGTGTTATCTAATCCTAGCACTAAGGAGGCCAGCTTGAGCTATGTGAGATCAGTATCTTAAATCAAAACAAAAAACCTGGCCCTTGATGATCCTGGCCCTGGGCCAAGGATCTCATGAGGTCACATTGCCAGGAAAGGAAAAATTAGGGAAAGGGAACAGAAGAGATAGCTAGATGGCAAAAGGAGTGGGTAGGTTGGTCTGTGGGTGGGAGCAGTGAACACACAAAGATGTCAATGGTTTCTGATCTGATGCTCCTTTTGAGATGCAGATAGGAAAGAGAAACTGTTCAGGGCTATGTCACATCTCTTTCCCCTCTCCCTGACCCCCAGCATCCTTTCATGGAGCTTCGAGTCCTAGAGAACACAAAAAGGTCGCGGAGGAACCTAGGCCTGGACTGCGATGAGCACTCAAGTGAGTCCCGCTGCTGCCGATACCCACTCACGGTGGACTTTGAGGCTTTTGGCTGGGACTGGATCATCGCACCTAAACGCTACAAGGCCAACTACTGCTCCGGCCAGTGCGAGTACATGTTCATGCAAAAGTATCCACACACCCATTTGGTGCAACAGGCCAATCCAAGAGGCTCTGCTGGGCCCTGCTGCACCCCTACCAAGATGTCCCCAATCAACATGCTTTACTTCAATGACAAGCAGCAGATTATCTACGGCAAGATCCCTGGCATGGTG
The DNA here is from genome assembly GCF_003668045.3 of Cricetulus griseus. Taxonomy (NCBI): domain Eukaryota; kingdom Metazoa; phylum Chordata; class Mammalia; order Rodentia; family Cricetidae; genus Cricetulus; species Cricetulus griseus. The sequence continues at coordinate 129,040,022 of NW_023276806.1, forward strand.
GTGGATCACTGTGGCTGCTCCTAAGGTGTGGGCTACAGTGGATGCCTCCCTCATAGACCCTACCCCAAGAACCCCAGCCCTGGTCCCCATTCCCCCAAGCCCTAGAGCGCCCTCCACCTCTTCCCGTGAACACCACACCTTGTTCCCTGACCAAGCAGTGTGCAATACAACAGAGGGAGGCAGGTGGGGATGGAGGGGTGAGGGTTGGGAGAAAGGAAGGGCAGTCAGGGTGGAATGTATCTGAGATTTGCAGGTGAGAAGGTTTGGCAAGAAGACAGGTATAGAGACAGAGGAAGAATGATAGAGAGAGAGGGAGGAACAAACAGAGCAACACTGAGAAAGCAAAGGAATAGAGGCTGAAGATAAGAGTAGGTGAAGATAGACGAGGAGAAAGAGACTGAAATGGAAGAAAAATGAGAGTCCTGCCTCAAGCCTCCTTTTTTTCTACCAGCAAGGCGAGGCTTAGTATAGTTTGGGGAGTTCCCCTGACAACTCAGTAGGAGTAAATCAAGTCCATTCCTAGCTTCTTTCTCTCCTTCCAACAGCAGCCAGAAGTGGAATGAGCATGGGGCAAAGGACCTGGGAGTTTTTTATTTATTTATTTATTGTGACTTAATTTTTTTTTTTTTTTTTTTTTTTTTTTTTTGGTATTTGGCTTTACTGGAATGGGAGGGACCCTGCCCACTGTGCCCCATTGGCCCTTACTCCACAAACCCTGCTCTCCCGCATACCAACCTACTTAAGCACTTGTATTAAGCCTCCAGGGTTGGGAATGGGAGTAAAGGGCAAGAGGGCTAACACATGGAAGCTTCTAACCCATAATCACCCTAACCAACCTTCTTGAGCCAAATGGGTTGAGCTGAGTGGTCATGGAAACAGAAAGAAGTTCAGACTTAAGAGCTGGGGGGAGGGGAACCTCAACATCCAGGAACTATGAGAACTACTAAACTACCCCCCAGGCCACCTACCTTAATCTCGGTATTTAGCCAGGGGGTACAGCCTGCTTATTCCCAAATTCCCCTCAGCCAAGAGACCAAAGAGCCTGTGGAATGCCCCTGCTCTCAGCCTCTATCTTCAGGTCAATAAAAATTAGAAATCCCAGAGTCCCCCAGGTCTGGGAAGGGTTAAGGGTCAAGAAAATAGTAAAGAGGCTGAAGGTTACAGGGCATCTGAATCCAAATCACTGCTCTAGGCTAGGGAACAGAGCCAGGAGACCAAGGTGGAAGGGATTCTGAAGGGGGACATTTTAGTCCCCCTACCCCAAAGCTCAGGGTGGAAGAAGGGAGAACAAGGGAGCAGAGTGTCTATAATTTTATCTTTTATTTTTGGAATATAGCAGTACCTGACAGCAGGGAGGGGACAGTACAGGCATGTGACAAGGCCAGTTACAACAGAGGATGGGAGGATGGAGAATCCGTGGTTTGGAAGGTTTAGGAAGCAGGCAAGCGATTAGCTGCTACTTCATGTCACTAACTGGGCCCATCCGTTCCTCCCACAATCCTGACCCACCCTCCTCTGGACTCACTGTGCCTCCGTTTCTTCCCCTTGATGGAATGAGAAACAACAGCACCCGCCACAGTCAAGAGATGAATTCTGAGCACTTACCACGGGCACTTTATGGACATAAAATACCTCTCGCTGTGGGACTAGATAACCAGGGCACCACCATGGTGGTGAAGAGACGTGAGGCTTAGAGGAGTCACAGGCTGCAGAGCACAAGTCCCCCCTGCCTCTCTGCTGGACAATGCCTGAAGCCAAGGAGTTGAAAATCTCCACACCCTAACCATACCTCACCAGTGGCCTCTTGGCTCCAGACAAGAGTCTTAAAGAGGGTTCAGGAGTGGAAGTGGCAAAATGGTCATGAGTAGAGCCAGCCTTTATGGTAGAGAAAGTACTGAACTGAACCCTGGCCAGGAAGGTCTGTGCTTCCTAAGAGCATGTTTCTCTCACTTGGGCCAGACCATAGGAAGGACAAAGGTATGTGACTATCCTTGGCACTTAACTCCTATTCTCATAGTGAGAAAAGGAGGTAAGATGTCTCCTACGAGGAATGGACAAGGATTGTTAAGCCTTTCAACTCACTTCCCATGTAGAGGCTGTCAGTCCCAAGCCTCTCCTCTCTGGTCCCCTTCTTCATTCTTTTTGTCTACTCCATCTTAAAGAACAAGACACATTTGACCATCAACACCAACCACACTTCCTTAGTGGAGGAGAGGAATAGAAAAGCAGAGAGAAGATGCTTTCCTCCAAGGTCAAATGCCTCTTGATCTTGGAAAAGGTAAGGGTGGGATAATTAGGTATCAGGTAATCTCTATAGTTTAGAGAGCTGGGGCATTAAACTTTAAATATTGCCTCTTTATTACCACCAAGTAAATACCTTTCCAGAGGGAAAGAGTTCTCTTATGAATACAAACCTGAGTTAAGTCTCCTGGTCTTTTTATCCCCTAAGAGGCTTGAGGACATGGCCTAGCAGTTCAGTGGGACTGGCACTTCCTACACCTTACCTGTGTGGACTGGCCAGTGCTCCTCCTAAAGTATCATTGTTAGTGTAATTCTTTACTTTGTGTATTTGTTACATCATGTGTGTGATTGCCTTTGTTTGTTAAGGGTGTTTGAGGAGTACGGGCTGACAGGGGCACTGGAATGCTAGGAAAGGACTTCACTGACATCAAGGTTTCCAGGAAGGAACCATTGCAAAAAGGCCATCAGAGTTATGTGACAGAGGGCAAAGATGGCCATAGGGTGCTCTGAGTTTTGGGAGAGTCACATAACACAATCCAGCACTTGAACCTGAAAAAAGAAAAATAAAAGCAGTCAAAGAGTTTAGAGTTGAGCAGTGGGTTCTTCTCCCTGATTGAGCGTCACGTTTATACCAGGGAGACTAAGAACTAAAGAGGCTCTCAGAGAACCTTTTTAAGGAAAAAGGACTAAGAAGATGAGGTCCATGGGGCAAAACAGGGAACCCTAAGGGCATGGGGAATGATGACAGGGACACACAGACTGAAGATGGACAGAGGCTGGGAAAGGGAGACGGCAGTCCCAAAAATTATGACAACATCTAGTCCCCCACAGAATGAAGAATCTAAGCATTGAAATGATCTAGCAAAGAGTCTCTTGCTTTTCAGTCCTCTAATCCTGGCTGCCTCAACAGTATTACCAAAATCAAGCTGGCCGCTCCCCATTACAGTTAGGTGCTTCTCTGCCCATTAGCTCTCTCTGTCAAAGCTTTCCTGAGCTAGACTAAAGGGGGCAATGCCTGGGCCTCTCCTCAGTTTCACCCACCTGCAACCCCCCAAAAGAAGCCAGACTGCATAAGCATTGAGTAAGCATTTATATATACAATGCCAATATGTATACAGAGGCCAAGATTAACCCACTCAACACCCTACCCCCATCCATTAGCTGGAACCTACTTGTTGGGGCAGGGGGTTCCTACTTACCCTAGATTTCAATTTTACTCTAGTAAACTTCAGAGCTAATACTCACTGGAAGATTTTATGTTGTGCTTGCTTTGGCAGCACATATACTAAAATTGAAACAATACAGAGAAGATTAGCATGCCCCCTGCACGTGGATGACACGCCAATTCGTGAAGCGTTCCATATTTTTGAAAAACTTTGTTTGGTTATATAAACTATAGGAAAAAGTAAAAAAAAAAAAAAAAAAGACTACTATGTAAACTACATCAGGAATGTGTGCTAAGCACATGATAATGTCATTTAAATCTTACTATATTTAAATCACAATAGTTTGGAAAGAGTCACAGAGCCATTAAGTAATTTGCCAAATCAGGATGATCCAGAAGTAGAAGGTAGAGCAAGGAATCAAACCCAGGTAGTTCACATGCAATAATGTTTTAATCTGTTTCATCTGTTGTTAAAAGATATTAAGAGGTGGAAAACTGAATTCAGGGACAACAGAAAGTGAAAAAATTGAGAAACACCTTGGATCCAAAGGGTTTGGCAGGGTACAGAACCTTTTCCAAAGTCTTTCAAGAGAAAAAAAAAAGTGACTTTAGTGATGGGGATGTAGCACAGATAATAAGAATGTTTGCCAAACATACATAGAGTTCCTGCCCAGCATCTCATGAAACCAGGCATGTTGGCACAGGCCTGTAATCCAAGTCCTATGGAGTAAGAAGCAGAAAGATCCAGAAATTCAAGGCCACCCCTCAGCTTGCTTCATAGCTCATCTGAGGCCAGCCTGGGCTATAAGAGACTTTGTTTCAAGAAGAAAAAAAGAAAAGGGAGGTTAGATTTTGGAGGGCTTAATAAACAGGAAGTAAGTACCACTGTTTATCAGAGGCCTTGTACAAAAGAGCAGTTAAGAAAAACTTACATGTAGTTCAAAGCCAGCCTGGTCTACAGAGCTAGTTCTAGAATGCCAAGGCTACACAAAGAAACCTTGTCTCTAAAAACAAAACCAACAACCAACTTATTCTAGTTGAGCATGGTGGCACACACCTTTAGTCCCAACACTCGGAAGGCAGAGGCAGGAGGATCACTGAGTTCTTGGCCAGCCTGGTCAACAGAGGGAGCTCCAGGATAGCCAAGGCTACACAGAGACACTGTCTCAAAAAAAAAAAAAAAAAAAAAAAAAAAGAAAAGAAAAGAAAAGAAAAAGTCACCGTCTCAACTATCTCAATTCCCTCCTCCCCGTTTCTCACATCAGACTAACAAGTCTCAAAGACTCTTGTACCTTCCTTCCTATAGCATTCACCCATGACCCTTTGAGCATTCTTTCTACCTTAAGCAGTTCTCAGAGCTGGCAGAACCATAAAAAGGTATAGCTTTATAGCTAAGGAATCCAATCCTCACTGAGGCTTGCACAGACCAGACCCCTTAAAAGCTTCTGGGGAATATCGATGCTCCATCAGGACTGGGAGAAGGATGGTGCCTGGGTCCCAAACCCAGATGTCTGTCTAGCCAAACAAAATGGACTTAGGTTTCAAATACTCAGTAAAAATTTGGGCAATCTGAGCGGGGTGTTGGTGGTGCACACCTTTAATCCCAGCACTCGAGAGGCAGAGGCAGGCGGATCTCTGTGAGTTCGAGACCAGCCTGGTCTCCAGAGCAAGTGCCAGATAGGCTCCAAAGCTACTCAGAGAAACCCTGTCTCAAAAAACAAAAAAAAAAAAAAAAAAAAAAAAAGGCACTCTGATCTACTCGAGATAACTGTGTGGAATGACTAAAAGGACACAGAAAAGGATGTTCAGGCTTAGGAGAATCCAGAAATGGAACAAAAAGGGCTAATCAAAATAAAGCCAAAAGTGGTGGTATACACCTTTAATTTCAGCATTCAATAGACAGAAGCAGGTGAACCTTGAGGCCCTATTTTTTGGTTTAAGATTTGAGTAAAGCAAACTAAAACAATGAATATACCTTACAAGAAGACCTGGGGTGAGTCAGTAAATGCCTGATGCTCAAGTATAAAGATCCTGAGTTTGGAGCCTCAGTGCCCACATAAAAAGCTAGGTCTAGTAGCATTTGTCTGTATCCAGCCGAGCTAAATCAATGAGCTCAGTAAGGGGCCCTGTCTCAATAAATTAAATGGTGAGCCATCAAGGAAGAAATCTGATGAGGATCACCAGCTTCAACAGGTACACATACCCACCACATGAACACATGAATACATCACACACCCATAAAAGTAAAACCACAACAAGAATCTTAGCCAGGTGTGGTAGTAATTCCATTACTATTAATAATCCTAGCACTCAGGAGGCTGATGTTAAAGGATGCTGTGAGTTTAGAACCAGCCTGGACTACAAAGTGAGACACTGTCTCAAAAATGAGGGGTGTGGGGCCGGGCGTTGATGGCGGACACCTTTAATCCCAGCACTTAGGAGGCAGAGGCAGGCGGATCTCTATGAGTTCGAGGCCAGCCTGGTCTCCACAGCGAGTGCCAGGATAGGCTCCAAAGCTACACAGAGAAACCCTGTCTCGAAAAACCAAAAAAAAAAAAAAAAAAAAAAAAAAAAAAGAGGGGTGTGGGAAGAGCAGAGAGAACCCTGGGTTAACCTGAGTATGTCTCTGCAAGGTTACGGAGGATAGAGAGATAAAGATCAGAGCTGGGCTGTGGTGGCACACACCTCTAAATCCAGCACAAGGTGGGGGTGAGGGTTTGGATTGGGCATGACAGATCTCTGAATTCACAGCCAGCCTGGTCTACAGAGCAAGTTTCAGGATAGCCAGGGCAACAGAAAGAAATCCTGTCTCAAAAAATCAAAACAAACAAACAAAAAAACCACATGTACCAGGAGTGACTTTAATACCAACATTCAGAAGACAGAGGCAGGTAAATCTCTTGTGAATTTGAGGCCAGTCTGGTCTAAGTAGGGAGTTACAGGCCAGCCAGGGCTACCTACATAGATACCTTGTCTCAAAAAAACATACCCCACATTGAAGCCCCCCCACACATTCTATTACCAGCATTGAAAGAATCTACTTCAATAATAAATAATAATAAATCAATTATTTATTTATAGTCATTCTGGAATATAAATCCTAATGAACCTATACTCTTGTCTCCTAATACAAAACAGCATTCTTGTGGTTTTCAGATGAAGACCCCCATGGAGAGGAAAAAAAGTAACTGGAGGTTATTTATAGACTTGTGTAAAAAGAGAAGGCGGGGCTAATAGAGGAGAATGATGGGAAGAGAAACTCATCCAATTACATCATTTATTTGGCTGAAGAGGTGACAAGTTTAATCAACTTTTTTTCCTGTTCCGTTTTCCTAAGGTCTCAGAGGAGACAAATTTCACAATAATAAATGGGCAACCTTTGCACATTCGCCAAGGCACCAGTGATGTTTCCCTTATTGTCTACACTTAGGTTCCCACCTGTCTTAGGAGCTGGTAGCCAACCAGCTGGCCTTGAGTTTGCAGTGACCCAGCCGACGGTGCCCCATAAGTGTTGTGATTACAGGCACACATGCTTCATGGTACAAGACTGAAATGTTAGAAAGGTTAACTTTCTATTGATTACAGACCCAGCTAAAGTTGGGGAGAAATAAGGACAAAGATTTACATCATAGAAATGCAAGATTTAATTATGGTAGCAAAGTTTTCAAGTCATGGAACTTTTATGATCTTCCCAAAGAAATCACCCAAACCAAGCACTTACTGATCTGGAAATATAGAGATTAAAATGAGAAACCCAAGGCAGATGTGTACAGGTACTTGCCTGTAATCACAGTTCTAAGAATGCTAAGGAGGCTGATCTGATTCAAGACCTCTTTTCTGGGCTACACAGCATGTCCCCATGCCAGGTTACAGTAAGATCTGTCTCAAAAACCATGAGGAAAAAAAGGGATGTGGGGAAGGGACTTATATTAACATATCAAACAGGCTAACTAGCAGGTTTCAGATCTATATATGACTTAAGAGAAGTAAGAGAAAGGAAAGTGCAGGCATGGCTGGGACCACTGTGCAGTAGTTACGTGCTTATCCAGCAGGTATGAGGCCCTGTTTGATCCCCAGCACTGAGCAAAAACACCAGTTGTTCAATGATCTAGGTAACAATACTTAACATCTTTGACATCTAGTCACACTTTAGATTTCTACGCTTCTACCTCAGGAGTGGCCAGACCATTTCATTTATCTTCTTCAGCTGTAACCACCAAGGTCCCATACACTAACTTCTGCTCTAATCAGACCACTCTGAAAAACAGGGCCCTTTTACAATGGATTCTATTTTACCCAGTTAGGCTTCATTCAAAAGACTAATTATTAATTCTTAGCCCCATATTTTATCCTCTAAATTCCCTAAATTCTCCCACACTTTCTCTACATTATCTAATGGATTATTTCAACCTCTAATTAACTATCTACCTACCTACCTACCTACCTAACCATTCATTTGGCATTTATTTATTTACTTGTTTGGTTTTTCAAGCCAGGGTTTCTCTGTGTAGCCCTATATATCCTGGTACTTACTCTGTAGACAGGCTGGCCTCAAATTCAGAGATCTACCTGCCTCTGCCTCCTGAGTGCTATGATTTAAAAAGGCATGTGCCACCACTGCCTGGCTATTTCTACCTTTAGGTGACTTGGCCTCATCATGAACAATAAATAAGAGCATATCTGTGAGTATCAAGAAGATAATACACAGGCTTAAAAGGTAGGCTCAAGCCAGGCATTGGTGGCGCACGCCTTTAATCCCAGCATTCAGGAGGCAGAGGCAGGTGGATCTCTGTGAGTTCGAGGCCAGCCTGGTCTCCACAGCGAGTGCCAGAGTAGGCTCCAAAGCTACACAGAGAAACCCTGTCTCGAAAAACCAAAAAAAAAAAAAAAAAAAGAGGTAGGCTCAACCTTCTTATCTTCTTTTCTATGGGATAAAGGCTTACAGTTAATTCCCCCTAATATCTGCTACTGTATGGTCTAAAATGGCTCTGGCAATTTAAAGCAGCACCTAATAAAACACATATTCTCTTTTCTTTCTTTTTTTTATTAATAAGCAAAATAATTAAAAACAAAAATATAACAACTTAAATGCAGAGTAGCAGTTAAATCAAACTGCTGCTGGAATCCAAGGATGCACACCTAAGGTACACGCTTCCTCACTGTGAGGCACATGACGTGTGTGTGTGTGTGTGTGTGTGTGTGTGTGTGTGTGTGTGTGTGTGTGTGTGTGTATAAAAAACCATGAAGAATTTGAGAAATGGAAACCACTATGAAGCAGAAAGCATGAACTTTTCATTATGCAATCCCAAAACGCTCTGCTCTTTTCCTTTTCTTTGCCTGTAATGAAAAAGCAAGAAAAAAAAAAAAATTAGATTGTAAGACAATAGCAGATTAAGTTCCTGGCAGCTTTGATCCAAACCCACATTCACTGTCAAAAGGAACAAGAAAAGGTTAACTACCGACTTCAAGACTTTACTCCCTAATCCCTCCAGCTGTCCAGTCAGAAATAGGGAGGTTTAGTGAAAAAGAAAGGTGAGAAATGAAGGTAAAACACATCCATACCCATGAATATAGGAAAAACAGAGGGTGAGGTAGAATAAGGGATGGAAAGACTTCCTTACAGTTAGTGGAAAGAGGACACAGCAGTTAGAATGAGGCAGTAGCTATGTCTTAGGCCTCCAGCCCACAGGGACGTTGACTCTTCAATTCAAGAGAGTAAGTTGGAGAAAGAAGGGTGTTGGCAAGAAAGTCCTTATTATGGACTCCCCCCACCAATCTTTTCAAGATAGAGTTTCTTACTGTAACAGCTCTGGCTGGCCAGGAACTTGCTCTGTAGACCAGGCTGGCCTTGAACAAGAGAGCCTCCTGGCTCTGCCTTCATAGTGCTGGGATTAAAGAAGTGTGCCACCATTACCGGTAGCCTCAAACACACGAGCCTCCTGCCTCTGCCTCCTTCAGCAAATCCCACCACCACCAGTTTTTTTCTTTTTTCTTTTCTCTTAAATCAAGCTTCTACCCCTCATGTCTGAATACTCATTCTATAGAAGACCCCATCTTGTAAAGTGATGCTTGTTAGGCCTCTAAGCATGACTGATAGCCTAGTTACTTCTATCTAGGTGCCTCCTTAATGACCAGGGTCATATGGTGAGTACAATGGGGCTCAGCAGTTATGTGCATTGTTCATGTCTTAGAGAAAGCACTGTTGGGAAGAGGGCACAAAATCAGCTGTGAGCAACTCAGGAAAAGCACTATGTTCTTCACTACAGCTACCGCCTCAGAACACGGGGTGGGGGGGTGGGGGGTTTCTGTCATCAATTCCTACTGCAGGTTTGATGCATGCTTTTTTTTTTTTTTTGAAAGCAGAATGCACTCTAAGCCCATTTCACTTGGACTAATGACACAATTCCTTGAAATGAGACAAAACTCCTCTGTTCCATACAAACTGCATGAGGTTCAGAAGCTATTAATTACTCCCTTATACACAGTGACTACCAACCAAAGCCACTGTTCTTACCACCCTCTTTAGCCTGGAGAAGCCAATGTATCCACTTAGTGAAATATCTGGCTTAACAACAGCTTCCATGTAAGAAGGAAATAACCATCACTGACTGAGGCAAGCCCCATCTTGTTAGATCATCAGGTAAGCAGTTACTTACTACAGATAACATCTTACTTCAGTAGTAAAGAGCATAAACTGATTTGACTATTTTTTAGATTGATTTATTTTACGTGTATGACTATTTTGACTACATACATGCATGTATACCACATGCTGGGAATCAGACACAGGTCCTCTGCAAGAGCAATAAAGTGCTCTTAATTGCTAAGCTATCTCTCCAGCCCTTGATCGATAATCTTCATGGCATATATACTTATTTATAAAGAAACTTTAGGGAATAGCAGGATTGTTCAGTTGCTTATTGAACAAACAACCATTAGAACCCACATAAAAGCAGAGCTGGCACATGCCTATAACCCTATCACTGGGTAAGGGGAAGATAGGCAGACTCCTGGAGCTCACTGACCAGCCAGCTAAACCCATCAGTGAGAGACCATCTCAAAAACCAGAGAAGAAAGCTGGGTGGTAGTGACACACACCTTTAATGCCAGGGAGGGGAGGCAGAAACAGGCAGATCTCTGTGAGTTTAAGGCCCAGCCTGGTCTACAGAACAAGTTCCATGATAGCCAGGGCTACACAGTGAAGCTCTGTCTCAGAGAAACAACAACAACAAAAACAAACAACAAACAAACAAAAAAGCATCCTAGAGGGATGAGGGAAACAGGTGGAAGTGTTAGCCAAGTGACCCTGATAACTGAGAACCAGAGTTCAATCTCCAGAATACATGTAAACCAGCCAGCCTGGAGTAAGCTGTACAGTGACAGAAACAATGAACAGGTAGAAACCAAGATGTCCACACACAAGCCTTGACATTCGAGGGCACCTGTGTGCATGTGTGTACACAATTCTGGTGGGTTTTGTTTGATTTTATTAGAGCTCTATGAAGCATTCTAAATATAGTTCACCTCTGTATCCTCTGTAGTTCCAGTTCCTGCTGAACTTGTCACAATCCCAAATCTCTCCTTCCTTTTTTTCAGCTTCTCATCATCCTCAGACTGTCAACAGATACAGAAAAAAGTTGAAACAAGTTAGTCTCTAGTTACAAAGTTTATAGGAATAAACTAATTTACTGGTTACAATATGCAAGTCAACCTTATATATAAAGAGCCAAGGATCACACAAATACAAAAGACAGGTAAGAAAATAAAGACCCTAGTGTGATGATTTAGGTACAATTTGACCCCAACAATTCATATGTTATAAGTTTGGGGACTACCTACTGTGACAATAGTGGGAAGTAGAGAGACCTTTAAAAGGTTGGGCATTAAGACCTTGGCTAGGTCATAGGTAGTATTATTTCAGAAAGGATTAAGGTTGTTCTTGTAGAAGCCTGAGTAGATTCTTGTGAAGACAAGTTATTCTAACAAACCTAACCTCTGTGTCATGTTCTGACTTCCTGTTTGGAAATGTGCTCTTTTCCTCCTGCAACATCCCTGCCGCAATCAGGGAAATGGGAACCCTTGTTGCTGTTTGGACTTTCAACCTCTAAAACTGTGAGCTAAGCAAATTTCCTTATCAAGTTACTCAGCCTCAAGTGTTTTCTTATAGTAATAAGAGACTAATACAGTTAACATATAGTGTGCTGTACTGATAATAACTAAAACTTTTATGTTACGTAGGGCCTCAAAACTCCTAAGTACAGTGAAAAAGTCAGGCATGGTGATGAGTGAAATACCAGCATTTAGAAAGAAGATTGTGAATTCAGGGCCAGTCTGGGCTACAGTGAGTTCCAGGCCAATATGAGACTCTGTCTCAAAAACTAAAAGGCTAAGCCGGGCGGTGGTGGCGCACGCCTTTAATCCCAGCACTTGGGAGGATCACTGTGAATTCGAGACTAGCCTGGTCTACAAGAGCTAGTTCCAGGACAGCCTCCAAAGCCACAGAGAAACCCTGTCTCGAACCCCTCCCCCCCCCAAAAAAAAACAACTAAAAGGCTAAGATGGCCAAATCACAGTAAAGTGCTTATTGTATCAGCATAAGGACATAAACTCAGCCCCCAGATCCCATGTAAGAAACTAGATAAGGAACCATGTGTTTGTAATCTGACACTGAGGAGAAAGAGACAAGCAGATACGTCTCTAGGGTTCACTGGCCAGTTAGCCTAACCTACTCAGCAAGCTCCAGGCCAATGAAAGACTATCTCAAAAAACACAGTGGACCAGCTGAACAGCTGAGCCAATAAAAGCACTTGTTGGCAACCTTGACCACCAGAGAACGATTCCTGACACCCACATGGTAGGAGAGAACTGATTCCTCTCAGTTGTCTTGTGAGATAGTCAGAAAGACACAGACAGACAGACAGATACATACACACACAGTACCTGCGTAACACCTAAACTTGACTTCTGGCCTCCATACATACATAAACCCACATACATTTATATATATATATATATATAATATATATATTTTTTATAAAGATTTTATTTATTATGTATACAACATTCTGCTTCCATGTATATTTGCACACCAGAAGAGGGCACCAGATCTTATAATGGATGGTTGTGAGCCACCATGTGGTTGCTGGGAATTGAACTCAGGACCTTTGGAAGAACAGTCAGTGCTATTAATCTCTGAGCCATCTCTCCAGCCACATACATACATACATACATACATACATACATACATATATTAAGAAACACTAAAGAAACACATGTAGGGCCGGGTGGTAGTGGTTCACACCTTTAATCCCAGCACTGAGGAGGCAGAGGCAGGCAGATCTCTGTGAGTTCAAGGCCAGCCAAGGATACAGAGAAACTCTGTCTTGAAAAACAAAAGAAAGTCAAGGGCTTGCTTGAGCTAAGCAGTAAGCCACAGAAAGCACTGAACTTCTATAATGAAATTTTTAAAATTACTTTATTATTTTACATGTATGGGTGTTTTCCCTGAACATGTCTTTCATCACATATGTGCCTAGTGATCAGAGAGCCCTGAAGAGGGTGTTGGATTCCTTAGAACAAGAGCTACAGTTGGCTGTGAACCACAATGCAGGCCTGAACCACTCCTCTGAACATGCAGCCAATGCTCTTTAATTGCTGACTAATTTCTCCAGCCACAAACCAGTTTTTAAAAAGACAGGTGACCACTACAGTCATATACCAGAGAGGCTCTGGATGTTTTCCAAGCAGTTGTGAGATTCAGGTCTTCCCAGTAACTGGGAGAATAGTTCAGCTTACTATAGTTCAGTGAGAGCTGGTCATTCTCTTAAAGCTATTTTATTTTTCTTAAAGCTATTTTAAAGATCTAGGCTTCAGCTGAGTAAGATGAGGCACACCTCTGTGATCTCAGCACCTGTGGAGGTGTACTGAGGTTTCAATGACTGGTGACCGTGTATAATTAGGAAAGACAGTAAAAGAGGAAATACAAAATAGATAACCAAACTGCACTAGGTCCTCACAGGACCTCTCACTGCTCTCTGGAAAAAGCAGGTCTGGTTTCTTTGGATTGTTTGTTTTGAGTCAGGTTTCTCTGTATAGCCCCTGCTGTCCTGGAACTCCCTATGTAGACCTGGCTACTTCTAATTTAGAGATCCCCCTCTGGGGATCAAAGGCATAGGCCACCATGCCATGATTTTTTTTTTTTTCATTTTTGAATGCACTTCTGTGAGGTTCTTCTAAGTTAGATTTTTGTTTAAATTTTGATTTTTGTTTGTTTGTTTAAATCCCAAGAATTTGTATTCTACAGGCCACACTGTCTCTGAATATTCCAAAACCAGAGGCCAAACCAAAGATAATCAAGAGAACTACAGAAGCACAAGGATGTTTCAATACACTACTCTCTTGGCCTGGCAGTGATGGCCCAGGCCTTGAATTCCAGCACTTGGGAGGCAGAGGCAGGTGAGTCTCCTGAGTTCAAGGTCAGCCTGGTCTACAGAGTGAGCTTCACGAATACCAGAACTACACAGAAAAATCCTGTCTTGAACAAAAATAAATAAAATAAAATGCATAAAAACTTTTCAATTCAGCCTGGCAGTGGTGGCACACATCTTTAATCCCCCGCACTCAGGAGACAGAGGCAGGCGGATCTCTGTGAGTTCGAGACCAGCCTGATCTATTAAGAGCTAGTTCCGGGCTGGAGAGATAGCTCAGAGGTTAAGAGCACTAGCTGCTCTTCCAGAGGTCCCGAGTTCAATTACCAGCAACCACATGGTGGCTCACAACCATCTGTAATGAAATCTGGTGCTCTCTTCTGGCCTGCAGGCCTACAGACAGACAGAACACTGTATACATAATGAATAAATAAATCTTTAAAAAAAAAGAGCTAGTTCCAGGACAGCCTCCAAAGCCATGAAGAAACCCTGCCTCGAAGAAAAAAAAAATTTCAATTCCACACTGACAGCACCTGAGAAAGCTCAAGATACAACAATACACTACAACTGAAATGGCCATACTGCAAGCACAAACCTGGGGGCCCTTTACCTTACAAATCCCATTATCCATGCTCATCTGGAATATGGTGAGCCAGCATTTCTTTGTGTATTTTAATTTTTTTTTTTTTTTTGAGACAGGATTTCTGTCTGAGGAGGCTAGAAGAGGGCATCAAATCCCCTGGAGCTGCCCACATAGGTTTTGGGAACCAGACTCAGGTCCTCTACAACAGTAGTTTGTGCTCTCCAGTCCCTATCACTGTATTTCCACTATAAAGATAGTGTAAACCGGACCCTTTTGAAGGTTCTCTCAACTTTTCCAAACTGACTTCTCTCCTTACTCCTCCCCCCCCCCCCCGCTTTTATATTTGCCAAGACCTCTAGGAACATTAAGAAAAAGACCCACTGAAAGAATGACTGTGACATTCAAGAATGTTTTAAGATATACATCACATGTACAAGCCGGGGCTTGGTGGCGCACGCCTTTAATCCCAGCACTCAGGAGGCAGAGGCAAGCGGATCTCTGTTGAGTTTGAGGCCAGCCTGGTCTCCAGAGCAAGTGCCAGGATAGGCTCCAAAGCTACAGAGAAACCCTGTCCCGAAAAACCAAAATAAATAAATAAATAAATAAATAAATAAATAAATAGCACTTGCCTACCCTGTTCATGCCTTGGGATTAACCCCTGGTACTATAGAAAGGAGAGGGAGAAGGAAAGAAGAAAAGTAGCCAGAAGTACTGAAATGGAAGAGAGAAATACGAAATCCAGAAAGATTAAAATCAGTATCAGAGGCAAGTGCTTGGAAAGCAAAGTGATATAGTTAGTTATAGGGCTGCAGCTAGCTTTTAAGAATTTACTCCACCCAAGCCTGGTATAGTGGTGCACACTTTTAGTCGAAGCACTCAAGAGGCAGAGGCAGATAGTATCTCTCTCTGTGAGTTCAAGGACAGCCAGAGTCACATAGTGAGACTCTGTCTCAAATAACAAACAAAAAAGAATTGACTCCACCCTAAATACAACAGGAATGTTTTAAAATACCTCAACTGTTCTAAGAGCAAAAAAGGAGGAGTAGGTTCTAAGTACACACTTTAATTCAGGAGCTGTGGCACCAACCATTTCTACTGCAGCCAGGACTTAAGCACACAACAGAAAATTACCTACAGCAATTGGTAATCGATACCATGGATTTTTTTTAAAAAGTGATTTTTTTTTTTCCTCCCAGCAGAATACCAACATTAATGTGTCTATACAAAAATGAGTTCAAACTTTTTGTTGGTTTCCAAACTCAACTTTTCTCTTCAAGTTTCAAATTCAAAAGAACATTTTACAAAACTTATTGATTTTATCTTGAATATACAAATACTGCTCATAGACTTTGCCAAAGGCAGTCCACTTTGATATAATTAGTTCCCTGTAAGCAGTAAGTTAAAGCCCTCAAAACAGTCACCTCTTTCAATCTGACCAGTACCAACCACTCTAGCTCATAAAAGAACCGCAAAAACAACAGTGACCTGCAGTGTAATTCCGGCACATTTAAAATTTTGAACTCAGAAATTCTAAGGAACACAAAAGTAGTCACTGAACTCAAATAAGAAAAATCATCATTATTATCTTAAGAGACCAAAGCTGGGTACCGTTGTTACTGGTGAGTACAACAAAGTTATTCATGTATCAGTCCTCTTATACCACGTGTGAGGACAAATTCCAATCTGAAGACCTAGTCAAGATACTTCTACAAGTAGAAAGAACCTAAGGCACTACAACTATTTTCCCTCAGGAAATCTTTCCTTTGGAGTAAAGAAGCTTGCCATGAGCTAAAATAGTTGTCTTCTTGCCACCCCCCCCCATAAAGAATGTGAGCCCTTGAAGACATTCGTGCTCTACCATTGAGCTCTAGCCCCAGCCCCAAGCCAGTTAAACTTTGCAAAAATAACAAGGAGCCGGTGCTTTCTGTAAATTAATTATAATATACATTAAGATGTCAGCAGTTCTCCGGCTAATCTGATTTTCTAAATGAATTTAAGATTGTAAGGCAAAAGGGCCTTAGGACTCTGAATCTACCACCATGTGACTGACAACAGGATGAAAAACAGGGCCTAGGGGACAATGAAAAATTAATGTCCACCTGGCCTTGACTTCCCAGAGGTAAATGTTATGAAACACTCCAGGGTAAATGAGCTTCCAATTTCATACTCACAGAGTGAATGACAACACTGATGGTTTCTCTCAGAAACACTTCAATGCTTGAATACACAGCTGTCATCTCCCTGCTTCAGTTCCTGAAACCCATCTGACCTTGTTTTTTCCTCAGCCTTTATGCCAGCCAGTGCAGAGAACACATAGTGGTCCCCAAAATTAATGTGCACATCTAGACAGATTAAAGGTGAAACACCGGACTGGCAGAAAGCATGCCACCTTAGCAAAGAGGTCTAAGAACACTCCTTAAACACATACACACTACAGTCATCTTTCCTGTACTCAACAGTCTCTGTGACATCAGAATCTCCTCAGGGCCAACAGACTGTGAGAACCGTAGAGCCAAACAGAGTGAGAAACCAAGAAACCATGCTTTCTACCTTTGTAGGATTTTTAAACCAAAGTCATCATTGCTCATCACCAAAAACTCTTCTCACAAGTCCCTATCACTTTTCCCAGGACCATGTCCCCAGTGCCACCCCCACCCCCCCACTCACCAGAGGAGGTCATCTCAGCTTTGCTCTAGCTGATTGTAGGACAAAGAAAAGCAGGTGGAGGAAATGAAGGCTTCACACTTGAGACCCCAGGAAACCAATTTCTATTAAAAGTTCCCACCTCCTTCCCTTAGAAGCCAGGAAGTGATTGCTTTTAAGGATAAGTGACACAGAGCTTGGCAGAAATGTCAAGTCAATAAAGAAAATAAAACTTTTAAGAGAGAGTGAATGTTATCATAACCAAAATATTCAGAGAATAACAATGCAAAAAAGGATTTTTCTGGAGCATTCAGAAGTGTTGAGTGAAGGCTTTTTTATTTGGTCTACATAAAAAAACATATTCTTGTTGTCGTATCAACCTAATACATAAGAATCTCAAAAGGACACGCTTATAGAGCTGTAATCTTTGTTATTATTTATTAATATTGTTTATATGCACATACATGTGTATGTGTGATATGCCTGTAATAGTTCATGCCCTGAACCTAAAGGTCAGAGAACAATTTTTGGAAGTCAATTCTTTCCTTCAACTACAGATTCTTGAGACTGAATTCAAGCTGCCACACTTGCATGGAAAGCACTCTCACCTACTAAGCCATCTTGCTGGACTAGGGGAGTATTTCTCTGGTTTTTTTGAGACATGGGCTTACTATGAAAACCTGGCTGGCCAGAACTTGCTTTGTAGACTAGGCTGGCCTTAAACTCACAGATATTCCAAGCTTCTCCCTGGGAGTTGAGGCATGAACTACCTACTATGCCTTGCCAGGAACTCTGTTTCTTAAGATCCTGGTATTTACTTATGTACAACCATACTTAGAAATAACTACAATTATATTTGACAAAGTACTGATAGAAAATTTCAAAAAAACATCTCATCAAATCCAAATAAGGCTGCCATCTGGCTCTATTTTCCCCACAAATATTACAAATGAAGATCTCAGCTTCAGGGATTGTTGTAAAAGTCAAGAGAAAAGCTGGGAGCCTAGAGAGACGACTCAGTCGTTAAAGAGCACCGGGTGCCCTTCCAGATGACCCAAGTTCAACTGCCAGCATCCACATAACACAATCATTTCTAACTCCAGTTCTAGGGAATCTTTCGCCCTCTTTGGTCTGCAAGGGCACTAAAGACACACAAAGACATACATGCAAGCAAAATACACACACATAAAATAATAAAAAAAATTTAAAGAAAAGCTAGGAAAGAATCATAGATACCTATTACAGTCCTAGAATTCAAGCAGAAAAGCAGTGAGAATCTTTCACAAGCGTAACTTCACAAGCAAAAACATGCCAAAAGCTTGAATCTGGAAATAGATTGCACCCTGAGCAAAACAGCAAACTATAGCTCTAAAAGTTAATCAATGAACTATTTTTAAAAAGACAAGATAAGGACACACTTGTGCAGGGTCAAGAGTTAGGATGATTAGATTCAACCATGAAAAGACCCTTTAAGAATGGCAGAGAAACAAGTGTCAAAGTAGGGGGAAAGGGATTTCTCCAAAGACACATACTATTCTAGAATACTAATAAGGCCTATCCTTTTAGGCCCCTCATAATACTGTTTATTTTCAACCGTTCCTTCTACAAAATCACACAAAGGCATGATAGTGAGAATTCTATAACTGCTCCTGAGCTATATCCTAGTTAATTCTACACCAAAATATTCTCTAAAGTCCACATTAAGCATTTCAAACCTCAATGTTTCTGTGAAATAAATACAAGAAATTAAAATTAACTCAGTATAAATAAAAGATCTCACTACTAGGAATTTGAGAATTCAAGATTGCAAAGATAATTCAACATTGCAAAGATATTTCTATTTCTGTCCTAAGAACCTGCTCTGGAAATTAAAAGGTAAGATTTGAATAAAATAGTAATTAAAAAGAACAAAATAAAACACCACACACAGAAACCAGGAAACTAGCATCTGAGTGGAGAAGCAGGTAGAAGCAGCAGATCAGCTGGAGGTCAGCCTCAAGTAATGGCATGTTCAAAGATAGCCTTGCTTCAAAAACCAAAAACAAAACACAGCACAAAAAAGTCACAGACTATGGAGGTGAGGAAAGAAATTAGCATGTTCTAGATTTTGACAGAACACCTCAGACCACATTTATAACTATCACTGCCATCACACTCAGTAACTACCAAAAAAGTAAGCCTTGATATGACACTGCTCAGAGACATTTTCATTTTCCTAGAAGACCCTATTCCATTACCAAGGTTAAAGCTTTGCAATTCCTACTCATTAGCTTGTTTCTTTTTGTTTTGTTTTCTTTTTTGTTTTGTTTTTTGAGACAGGGTCTCACTATGTATCATTGACTGACCTGATGAAGCCTCTAGAAAAGGGCTGGGATTAAATCTTTCTAAAAAGAAAAAAATAATAATAATAAAAGAAAGAAAAGGTCCAGATGAATTCACTAGTGAATTTTATCAGACCTTCAAAGAACAACACCAAATTCTCCACAAAACAGAAAAGGAACATAACCAAACTCTTTTTCCTAATCAACATTTTCATAAAGATATTTGCAAACAGAATTTAAAAAATAATAAAAATATCACTGATTATGACCAAGTTGCCTTTATTTCAGAGATACAGAGATGGTTTAATATACTTAAATCAAAAAATGTTTGATTTTACACAAATGGGCTGTGAGTTTAAGGACAGCCTGATCTACACAGCAAGTTCCCAACCAAATCCCATGGTCTTCTTGTTACACATGGAAAGGTTCTTGACAAAATCCAGTATCCTTTCATGCTCAACATCCACAAAATTTGACTAGAGATGGCTCAGCAGCTAAAGAGCATTTGTGACTCTTGCAGAGGGCCACAATACAGTTCCTAACACCTATCTACTGGTTCACAACAGCCTGTAACTCCAGTTTCTATCTCTATCCCCAGCTGGCCCTGCATACAGATGGTACATTTATATACATGCAAGCAAACCACTCACAAGAAATAAAATACATCTTTAATAATATAAGGTCTGAAAAATCTAGGAATAGAAGGACCATACCTCGGCCAGGCAGTTGGTGACGCACGTCTTTAATCCCAACACTCAGGAGGCAGAGGCAGGCGAATCTCTGTGAGTTCGAGGCCAGCCTGGTCTCCAGAGCGAGTGCCAGGATAGGCTCCAAAGCTATACAGGAAACCCTGTCTCGAAAAACAAACAAACAAACAAACAAACAAATCAAAACAACAAAAAAAAGGACTTTATTATGTATCTCAATATAATAAAGGCTACAGACGACAAACCTAAATTCAATTAAGGAATGCTAAGAGGGAGAAATAATCTTTCCCAGGCAAGAGCATACCAACTGATTATCTAATACCAAATGGTCAGCCCTAACAACATAAACACACGTGTGACAATATGCAAACTGAGCATGTTTCATGTACATATTCAGGAACATGTACACATGATTTTAATAGCTAAGGAGACCATGAATCTAAGAAAGAGCAAGGGGGAAGGCACATGGGTGGAGTGGAAGAAGGGAGGGGGGAAATAATACAATTATAAACTCAAAAAATTATAATAAAAAATTCAGTTGTCTTCCTACTACAAAGATGCTTTGACATCCATGTTCAGAGCTGCACTGCTGACAATAACTAGGAAGTGAAATCACAGGTGTTCACCATCTGAGGAATGGATAAGGAAAATGTGGAACATACAATGGAATTTTATTCAGCTATAAAGAAATTGCAATTTATAGAACAAAAGGTAGAACTGGAAAACATTGCATTAAATGAGGTAGACCAGGTCCAGAAAAGACAATGGCCACATGTTCTCTCTCATATGAGGACTCTAACTTCAAATTTATAAATCTGTATGTTTAATATGGCCCTTAATAATGAGGAGGCAGGGAAAAGGCCTTAAGGCAGACGGAATAGTAAAACACGTGTGATTTGAAAGTATGTTGGAGTTCGTGGAAAATACTTAAGGGGACAGGGATGTTAAAAGCTTAAGTGAGGTTGAGAGTGAGGGAGCATGGGAAAGGAGGGGAGATGGAAAACTACTACTTTGTAATTAAAAATTATACTTTTGGGCCAGCAAGATAGCTAGGAATATAAAGACAGGTGCTGCCAAGGCTGACAATTGCTTTCTGATTGATTTTCACAACTGCTCCACATGTGAGAATTCACGCCTTGTACTATAACCCTGTCAAAAGCACAAGCAAGGGAGGACATAATCCCACAATTGTTGACTTGCTAAATGGACACACTGTCAAACTTCTTCTAAATACTTACATTTATACTCACAGGTTGCTAACCTTAGTCAGAAAAGCTGCTTTTTTGCAGTATATAGCAGTCATGCACAGACTCTTAACTGGTTACCGTGCTGAGAATGTTCAGACCTAAATGGGACATGCATATCAACCTCTCATGTAAGGCTCAAATACGATCAAAGAAAAGGGGGCATCAAAGAAAATATAAGAGCTGAGACTGGAAATATGACTCAAAGGTTAAGAGCACTTGTTGCTCTTGTACAATGTTGGGAGCACAGCATGAAGGTGCTTGTGCACACAGATCTCCAAAGAAACCAAGAACGTTAAGCAACACAGGAAGTCTCTCCAATGGGAAAGATGAAAAAAAAAAAAAAAAAAAAAAAAACCTGTTCTTCCATCCAGAAAGAAAGCCAGGAACTGGAACTGGAAGTGATTAGTAGCTTGGTGATATGCATTATCTGTTGGGCTAAGCCCTATCAAGCTCCTATGTCCAGGACCAGAGGTGGCTAGCAACCTAAATGACCCTTACAGTCAGGGGCTTCCCAAGCTCCCAGGACCTGAGGTAGCTAGCAGCCCAAATGACCTCTACACTATCTGCATGACCAAGACCAGGCCAGACCCTTCCTTAGGCCCTTACGCTAATACAGGCAGCCTATCTCTAGACCCCATCTTTTTTGAAGAAAGTACATGTACCCTGAGTTGAGTTTTGATGTAAATAGCTTCTGCTTCCTTATGCACTGGGAAACTTTTTTCCAAATTATGCTGTGTTTAAATTTGTTGGGATTATTCAGACATGATCAGACTCCCTATCTTGATTCAGGCTGACAAAGTCAATCTCAACTGAGTTTTCACTCACCTGTGGCAGTTCGCTTCCCTACCCACCATAACCACCTACAAGGTCCTCCCCAGCAGAGGACCCAAGTTTGATTCCCACCCAGCACTTATATGGTAACTCAAAACCATCCATATCTCCCATTCTAGGGAATCTGACACCCTCTTCTTTTGAGTTCAAAGCCAGCCATATTGAGTTCATGGCCATCAGACCTAGAGAGTGAGACCCTGCTTTAAAAAAAAGGGTGGGGGGAAGTTATCAGGTATTATTCAATTTTATTTCAATGGTGCCCATGTATGTAAACTGCTACCCTCCTTATCAATGCTCCCAAATAATATTACTTGTGTTAGCCCTCTTGAGTGTTAGTATCTTAAACTTTCCTAAACTTCTACAATCCACAGATCAGGAAAATTTCCTAGCAAAAAACCCCTAACAGAGTTGTAGCTGTAGTTCCACAGTAGAGCACTTGTTGCTTGAGTCTCTAGATTCAATGCCCAACCAATACTCCCCACCCATCCCATAAAAATTAAACCACATACACACAACAAACAAAACCCCAGTTAACACATACAGTATAGCCCTACACCTAAAACCAAGCACCACCCATTTTTTCTTATACAGATTTTTATAACTTTTAAATTGTGTATGTGCACGTGTGCGTGCGTGCATGCGTGTGTGCGTGCGTGCGTGTGTGCGTGCGTGCGTGCGTGTGTGCGTCCGTGTGTGTGTGTGTGTGTGTGTGTGTGTGTGTGTGTGTGTGTAATACTTCAACTAATTCCTCCTCAAACATGGCTATGCCAAAAGTGTGTGTCTATCCACGACAGCTAGCTGCTACTCAGAGAAACTCAAAAAACAAAAGCATGTGTCTGGGAGGTAGTGGCGCATACCTTTAATCCTAGTACTCAGGCAGAGGCAGGTGGATCTCTTGAGTTCAAAGCCAACCTGGTCTATAGAGCAAGTTCCAGGACAGACAGGACTACACAGAGAAACATGTCTCAAAAAGAACAAAACAAAAAACAAATAGGTGTGTCTAACATTAAGGCAGAGTAGAAAACAGGAGACCAAATGAAGCAAAGAAAAACACCATTACCATTTAGTTCACATTATCTTTTCAAGAACCCTTGGCAGAAAAAAAAAAAGATCCCTTCTGCACTGGAAGTTTAATTTTAATAGGAAGGAGAAAAGGTTGGGGAAGGGGAAAAATGAGCTCCAGGTTCAGAAGAGATTCTGACTCAAAGAAATAAGGTGGAAACAAAGGAAACCTGATGCCCTTCTCCAGCTTCTGCATGTGCACACACCCAGGGAGGCCGAAAGAGAGCATCAAATCCTCTCAAGCTGGAGCACAGATGGTCTGAGCCAGCTGACATGGATGCAAGGAATAATGCACTCCTAACATCTGAGCGACCTTCCCAGCCCCAAAAGTTATTTTTCTTTTCTTTTCTTTTTTAAACTTTATTGTTTTGTTTTTCAAGACAGGGTTTCTCTGTGGCTTTGGAGCCTGTCCTGGAACTAGCTCTTATATAACAGGCTGGTTTCGAACTCAGAGATCTGCCTGCCACCGCCGCCGCCGCCACCACCCAGCAAGTTGTTTGTTTTCTAAATGATATTTTTTTCTGCTTTGAGCCAGCCTGCTCCTATTTAAACTAGGAAATGTGCCTCCAGTCTCACAAAACTAAAATTAGCAAGTACAGTAAGGAAAAAGGAGAATCTTTATCATTTCTTCCAGCACACCTAACAAAATTCAAAGGCAAGTGTGCTTTGGAGAAGTGGTCACCCCAGAATGGTATTAACAAAGCTATCTTGCTTAAAAAACTAAATAGTATCAGTTAGCAGATGAGCAGGGGAAAAATGAAATATCTTATTTTTGTTCTATATGAACTCCAAATTTTATTCTAGGTACCTGTTTTCTCTCTAATTCCCATTATACCTGTATCAGAACACTTAAGGCAAATTTTAACATGTCTAAAGTCCACAATGTCTTTTAAACATGGCTATCACTACAGAGACCGATCTGCCTCCCTATATTCAACAATGTACCAAAAGAGAAACCAGCTGTGTTTTAGTAGTCTGGGTATAAGCTATGAAAACAATCTAGAGGACAAAATTATTTTGTTAATAGTTCATATGATGTAATCATTAAGTGAGGCAATGGTATTCAAATGACTTATAAAAATGAAGTGCTAACGTATTTAATATATATTGACAACAATATTACATACACTCCTACACCTCAGAACATGATCCTAATTTATATCTCTTGTGGAGAGTGAAATATTGTGGGGTTCAAAGAACTATGAAATGATTTGGGACAGAATATACTATCTATTATATTCATGGGATTTATGTATATATGTCATATATACATAATATATATGTATATATATACACATAATATATATGTATATATATATACATAATATATATAAGTATATGTCATATATACTTTTAATGCATACATAATATATATATAACAATATATATATTATGTATGCATTAAAAGTCTCACATGTGGGCTGGAGAGACGGCTCAGTACAAGCACTGACTGTTCTTCCAGAGGTCCTGAGTTCAATCCCCAGCAACCACATGGTGGCTCACAACCATCCATTATGAGATCTGGTTCCCTCTTCTGGTGTGCAGATATACATGGAAGCAGAGTGTTGTATACATAATAAATAAATAAAATCTTTAAAAAAAAAAGTCTCTCATGTATGTAAAGTAAAACATAGTCTCAGAAAAAAAATGAAGTGCTAAAAAGTCAACTTTACAAAATAATTTCACATAAATCCTTTCTAATCTGTACAAGCTTCCCAGGCTGTTGTAATATTCTAAAAACAGCAATTACAGCAACATATATTACCTTTCTAGAAATGGAAGAGACATTCAAACCAAATCTCTGTGCTCTTTCCTTTAGTTTATCCAGGTTAACCTACAAAAATAGAGACACATTAAAAAATAAGAATAAAATAAAGAGAAGGCAGAAACTATGGTCCAAAACTGAGTTCAAATGAGCCTACTGACATCAAACATACCCTATGTGGCAAACTCAGGAACCAAGTGACACCTACTCATCCCAATGATAAGAAAGGAAGGAAGGAAGGAAGGAAGGAAGGAAGGAAGGAAGGAAGGAAGGAAGGAAGGAAGGAAGGAATTTGATTAGGTACTACCAAAAGCTGTAAGGCCTAAAACCTAAAACTTGAGGGTTATTTTGAGCTAACAAAAATCTACTTACTCTTTCAAATTGATGGCTGGTAGGAAAGAAGGTTATCTATGGTAACTTGAAGATGTGGCCATTATTCTATCTTCCCCAGACTTCAAACACTTAAAATTCAAGGCACACTATACTGTAAACAGTTACCAAGCTCATGATCTCGAGTCTCCTCCAACACAACAAAGAGTCTATCTTTAAAAGTACAGAATTAAGATTGGCTTGCAAGAGAAAAAAAGATTTCATACCATAGGCTTGGTGTCAGATGACAGACCTAGGGGGGGAAAATGTTTAATTATTTATTAAAATTAAAACTTCAAATTAAGAGCATAAACATGACACACAAGATAAAAACCTTAAAGACATACGTGAGACAGTCTCAAAAATTTAATTAATTAAAAATAGAACAATACCTACAATAGGATTTGTTACTTCCACAGATTCTTTTTTTATTTTACTTATTTGTTTGTTTATTATGTAACATTGTGCTTCCATGTATATCTGCACTCTAGAAGAGGGCACCAGATCTCATAACAGATGGTTGTGCCACCATGTGGTTGCTGGGAATTGAACTCAGGACCTCTGGAAGAGCAGTTAGTGCTCTTAACCTCTGAGCCATCTCTCCAGCCCCCACAGATTCTTTTGTGGTTAAGAATTTTTTACACTGGTGCTGGTGAAATGGCTCAGCAGGTAAAGTTGTTTGCTCCACAAGCCTGACAGTTCATCCCCAGAGTCCAAGAAAAGGTGAAAAAAAGAGAACCAACTCCATGTAAGCTATCTTCTAGACATGGATTCAAGAAACTGAAGAACAAAAACTTAAAAACAAATATTCACAGTGTCATTAACTGTATCAGACAAATATAGCCAGGCGTTGGTGGCACACGCCTTTAATCCCAGCACTCGGGAGGCAGAGGCAGGCGGATCTCTGTGAGTTTGAGGCCAGCCTGGTCTCCAGAGCAAGTGCCAGGATAGGCTCCAAAGCTACACAGAGAAACCCTGTCTCGAAAAACCAAAAAAAAAAAAAAAAAAAAAAAGGCAAATAGTGAAAGCAATAAGCAATTATCAACTGGTTAAATAAAAGAGCATATCCATATAATGGAATGTATTATAAACAATCAAAGGAATGAAATATTCTTTAATATCAATCTTGAAAACATGTTGGGCTGAGAATGATGTTCAGTGGCAAAGCACTGTCTATACACAAAAAGGTAAGACACACATGCCCAGTGGAGGTGGCACATGCCTTTATCCCAGCACTTGAGAAGCAGAAGCAGGTGGACTCTCCTCTACAGAGAGTTCCAGGACAGAAGGATACACAGAGAAACCCTTGTCTTAAAAAGAAAAACAAAAATAGGCATATAGAACGGGACCAGTGGCAAAGATCTGTAATTTTAGCATTCAGGAGGCTAAAGGAAAGAGATCATAATGAGCACTGGGGTAGAAGAGGGAATGAAGAATAACTGATAATAGGTACAAAATTTCTTTTGTGGGTAGTAAATATCAGACTCACTGTAATGTTGCAAAGACTTCTGAATAAACTAAAATACTGTGTGTTACATACTGTGTGTGTGTGTGTGTGTGTGTGTGTGTGTGTGTGTATGTATGTATGTATGTATGTATATATGTTGGTTTGAACAAGAAATGTCACCCAAAAACGTTAACATTTGAAAACCTGGTCCCTAGCTGGTAGTGGTGTTTAAGGAGGTTCAGGAAAATACGGCCTAGCTGAAGAAAGTATAACTGGAGACAGGCTTTGAGGGAAAAAAGTCTAGCGTATATCTAGTTCACTCTCTATGTATGCTCTGAGTCTATGTTTCAAGATATGAGCTCTCTGCTCCACCATGATGGACTCCTATCATTCTGGAACCATCAGCCAAAATAAATTCTCTCTTCTTCAATTTGCCTCTCATCATGATGTTTTACCACAACAGAAAAGTAACTGATACAGTATTTATAGAGTAGAGGATGACCTCAAACCCCAAACCATGTTTGTCCACTTTTCCACCCTCAAGATCTTGGATTACATGTAGGTACCACTATACCCAATGATAATTATCTGTTCCAAATTGCAACTGGGCCCCTGAGACCCTAACACAACAATGATGGAAGCACATTCAGGCTGTAAAACTCAGCACATAGACCACATCATCTGCCGAAATTTAAAAAAGGCCTAATCCATCAATTCCATAATTCTGGGAAAAATCTCTAATGTACTAACCATGATTTTTGGCTTCTGTAGTTCTACTCCTGGCTAACTATTCTTGTTAACCAAAGTATATCAACCAAGAACATTGTTTTTGTGCATAAAAGCTCACCCTGGGAAAGGCTTGGACACTGGGATCTCAAACACCAAGTTATAAGCCAGCTAACTAATTTTATGTGCATTGGTGTTTTGCTTGCAAGTATGTCTGTGTGAGGGTGTCAGGTCCCTTAGAACTAGCATTACAGACAGTTGTGAACTGCCATGTGGGTGATGGAATTTGAACCCAGGTCCTCTGGAAGACCAGTCAGTGCTCTTAACAGCTGAGCCATAGCTCCAGCCCAATAAAGGCTTTCTATTGGCTTAAAGGCATGTCTGAGCAGTCTTCTCTGGGAGCTATCCCACAACAAAATTTTTCAAAATCTTAACTAATCTTTATCTCATAAGGGGTTCCCTAACTCCCCACTGTAAACATTCACACAGTAACTATTAAATGTCTTATGCTCTGGTTCAAAATAGTATTTCCTTTTACATTTCCTAAATTCTTCTAAAACTTATTCTGTAGTTTGGTTTCTCTGTAGCTTTGGAGCCTGTCCTGGAACTTGCTCTTGTAGACCAGGCTGGCCTCAAATTTACAGAGATCCACCTGTCTCTGCCTCCAAAGTGCTGTTATTAAAGGTGTGCACCACAAACTGCCCAGCTTATTCTGTAGTTCTAATATGTCAGAATGTATAAATAACTGCAAAAGTTACTTATATATTACTTTAGTGATTCCTTTTCAGACTATTAATTTTAGATTTCTTGGGGGTATGGGGAAGAGTTGTTTTGTTTTGGGTTTTTTTTTTTCTTTCTTTTTTTTTTTTGTGGTATATTGAGACAGGGCCTCTACATAACCCTGGCTGTCCTAGAACTCAGAAAGATCCATCTGCTTTCCGTCTCCCAGTGCTGGCTCAAAGGCTTGTGTCACTATGACTGGCCTTGAAGTTTCTTAGACAGAGTCTCACTATAAATCAGATTAGCCTTAAATCTGTGGTGATTCTTCTGCTTCAGACTCCCAAGTGCTGGGATTATATAGCACTTGGGCCACATCATCTGGTTTAATTTTTGCTTTCATTTTTCTTCATAAAGCATCATCATTTAAGTCAACTCTATACTACCCACACCAATTCTACTGCATTTCTTTTGATATAACCAACAGTCACAATATGTGTCATTGCTAACATACTAGTGATGGCAGCAAGCAGT
Source organism: Cricetulus griseus (assembly GCF_003668045.3). NCBI lineage: Eukaryota > Metazoa > Chordata > Mammalia > Rodentia > Cricetidae > Cricetulus > Cricetulus griseus. Next base: position 129,068,807 of record NW_023276806.1, read on the forward strand.
TTTCTTATTCCTTTTTAGAGTGCTGGGAACAATCCCAGGGTTATGCTCCCAGCCTTGATGGTTTTTGCAAGTACACCAACTTATTTTCTTAACACATTAAATTACTGAAAGATCATGACAGGATTGGATTGTGGCTACATTAAATCCTGGAGAAGAGGTGCTATATTCTTTTCTAAGACACAACTTAGAAACTTTGTGAGTTGGTGCACACCTTGAATTCCAGCACTCAGGAGGCAGAATCTCTGAGTTCAAGGCCAGGGAGACCCTATCTCAAAAAAAAAAAAAAAAAAAAAAAAAGTAACTTTCTCTTATTTCTTTTTATAAAAGTAACACATATTGGTTCTCCCCCCCAACCCCCACCGAAACAGGGTTTCTCTGTGTAGCTTTGGAGCCTATCCTGACACTCGTTCTGGAGACCAGGCTAGCCTCGAACTCAGAGATCCTCCTGCCTCTGCCTCCCGAGTGCTGGGATTAAAGGCATGCACCACCAACACCCAGCTCAAACCCAGGGCTTTTAATATGCTAGGAAAACATTCTTCTGGGCATCTAGAATTTTTTTTTTTTTTTTTTTGTAGAATCCCATGCAATATAAATTGGCCTCAAACACCCTATGTAGTTAAAGATGACATGAAGTTGATCCTCATGCTTCCACTATCCAAATTTCAGTATTTCAGGTATGCACCATAATGCCTGGTTTATACAGTACTAGACCTCAAAACCAGAGCCTTTTGCATGCTAGGCAAGTACCTTACAAACTGAGATACATACCCAGTCACTAGGCCCTTCTTTTTAAAGACAGCTCCACCCACCCGTTTTTGTATTTTGTTTTTTTTTTTTTCCCAGACTGGGTTTCTCTCTGTGTAGCCTCAACTGTCCTGGAACTCAACTCTGTAGATTAGGCTGGCCTTGAACTCAAGATATCCAGCTACCTCTTCCTCCCAAAAGGAATTAAAGGTGGGATTAAAGGTAAGTGCCACCACACCCAGTTTAAGACAGTTTTTTTGGCCTTTTTTTTGGTTTGTTTGTTTGTTTGTACATAGCTAAGGCTGGATTTCAACTAACAATTCTCTTGGCTTAGTCCCAGTGCTAGGGTTGCAGGAATACATTGCTATACCCTATGTTAAAATAATATATTTTGAGGGGCTGTAGAGATGGCTCAGAGGTTAAGAGAACTGGCTGATCTTCTAGAGGTCCTGAGTTCAATTCCCTGCAACCACAAACCATCTGTAATGAGATCTGGTGCCCTCTTCTGGCCTGTAGACATACATGCAGACAGAACACTGTAGACATAATAAATAAATCTTAAATATATATATATATATATTATATATATATATATATAGAGAGAGAGAGAGAGAGAGAGAGAGAGAGAGTGTGTGTATGGGAGACCAGAGAACAATCTGAGGCATGGTTCCTCAGGCTCTGTCCACTTTGTTTTGTTTTATTGAGACAGGGACAGACTCTCATTAGCCCAAGGCTCACCAGTTAGGCAGGTTGGCTGGCCGGAAGGTCCCTATAATTGTAAGTACATACCACCATATCCTGCTGTTTTCTAAATCTGCATTCTGGGACTCAAACTCTCCTCAAGCACTTTACCCACTGAGCCATCTCCTCTGCCCTTAAAAATATCACTTTAACATTCTACATAGTCTACTATATTATAGTATACACTTAATTAATCCTGTATTCATAATTTTCCCAATTATTAATCAATATATAGGTTAACAACATAAGCCTCATGGCTAAGTCTATCAAAGACTACTTTGTAAGCTCTTAAAAGTAAAACTGTGAAGTTAAATACAGTCTCCTTCACTAAAAGCACTTATGTTAGTTCAGAGCCTGAAAAAGTACACAATAATGTTATGCTAGTAAGACACAGAAATAAGTCAACAAGGTACTAGAAATTTCTCAGATGTCCTATGCAAGGAAAACAAGTGGTGAGATCTCCTTTCTCATAATTTCAGAACCTTCTCTTAATTATCCCTGAGGTCTCAGAGGTGTAAATGCTATAACTCTTAAGGGCTTCTAGAGCTAACAAAGTTACTTTATTTGGAGGAATGAAATCTATTGTCAGAAAAGAAAGAAAGTAAACTTTCTCAAAAGAACCTCTATATTCTCACCTTTTGTTGGAACAGAAGAAATTCCAAACCTGTAGGAAGAAAAGACAAGCTGAATTTTAGGAAGCTGTTCACACTCTTAGTTGTCTGTGTCCGTGTCAAGGGTACATGACACTTCTTCCTTGTGATCTCAAACTTTGCAATCATTAGCTAATTCTAACAACCCCATGAAAGAGGTTCACTTTACTCTCCTTCTCACCAAGAGTCCAAGAGTATACTAAAAGAAGTCCTTAGACTAGGAGCAGCTGTCAGTTCCTGACTTTTACCTATTATAAAAAAACCCTGACAGATGATGACAAAACCCAACACACAGCTACTATATTCAAATCAACACAAATGTTCTGACTATGGCCCAAATTGTGTTCATTAATTTTAATGAGAACACTGTTCCACTTAAAATCAACAACTGTATCTAGAAACAAAGATCTGACCTCCTGCACCTTTATAACGTCTCCACCTTGTGTCCAAAGGGCTAGAAACACTCACCTAGCTGCCCGAGCAGCCTTCTTACTCTCCAAGCTTACAGGTACATTGAATCGTTCAGCCCTCTTCTGCATTCTCTAAGTGATGATAAATGAAAATGAAGAAAAAACTGTAATTTGTTTTAAAAAAAAGTTGGTCATTTCTTAAGGTCTAAGACATTAGCAGCATCCATTTTTAGGCTTTAACATAACAACTGTTTTCAGAAAGCGTGCCAGTGCGCTTAGTTTCAGGACATGGAATCTAACAGTTAAAAAACACTACTTCACTGAATTCTAAAATAATTCAATAAATTTCTACTTTGAGCAGAGCAGTGGCAATGCACACTTTTTAATCCCTGCACTTGGGAGGAAGAGGCAGGTAGATCTCTGAGTTCAAGGCCAGCCTGGTCTACAGAGAGAATTCCAGGACAGCCAAGGCTACACAGAGAAAGACTGTCTCAAAAAAAAAAAAAAAAAAAAAAAACAAAAAAAACAAACAAAAACAAAAAACAAAAAGCAAAAAACAAAACAGCAAACAAAGCTCCTCTATTTTGAAAGTATAAAGCAGAACACAAGATCTCAAATGAAACCTGCTTTCATACATCTTGAAATAAGAATCCAAAGAAATTTCACTCTCACCATCTACCAACTAACATTTAAAGGGAACATCTGCTATTCTAAGACACAATCCTCTCAAACTCTAATCCTATGCCTGTAAAGTTACTATTAAGACCACAGTGGTATATGTAACAAATGACAGTTTTAAAGGTAACTACTCACTATGCCAGCCAAAGTATTTTCCTGAGTAGGTAAGAAAGAAACATCAATTGTCAACAGGGAATTTGTCTATGAACCAAGGTTTTTATTTATTTATTTTTAATTTGTATACATGCATGGCTGTATGCATCTATGCTACAACACATGGAACTCAGTTTTCTCCCTTTTAACATATGGTTCCAACCCAGGTTGTCAGGCTCTAGCCACAGGCACCTTTACCCACAGAGCTAATTTAACAGCCCTAAATGAAACATTTTAAATGATGCAGATAGAAGAAAGGGTTAAAAACAGATGGCCAGGCATAGTGACAAATTCCTAGAATCCTAGCACCTACGAGGCTGAAGTAGAAAGATTATCTTTGGGGCCAGCCTAAGCTACACAATAAGATGCTGTTTCAAAAAACAAAAAAACGGGGCCTCAATGGGTAAAAGTACATGCTGTGCAAGTCTTATAACCAGAGCTAGAATACCCCAAAACCCACATAAAAAAAGAGAACTATGTAAAAAGTCAAATGTGCTAGTACATATCTATAAACCAAATACTCCCATCGAACGATGGTAGAGACCTGATGGAAGCTCACAGGCCAATTAGCCTGAGGCACACAACACAGTCACAGAAACACTTCAGTGGGTTTGCTGCCAAGCTAGATGACTAAGTTTGATCTTTGGAATCCACATGCTAGAAGAGAACCAACACCTCTAACTTGTCCTCTGACCTAAATATGAGAGGGTGTGCGAATTCGTGCATTCTCGAGTGTGTGGAGTGTGTGTGTGTGTGTGTGTGTGTGTGTGTGTGTGTGTGTGTGTGTGTGTGTGTGTCACACACACACACACACACACACACACACACACACACACACACACCACTGATAAATAAAAATTTAAAATTTTTAAAAAATGTTTTTAAAAGAGAGATAGACTCCCTACCTCAACAAACTCTGGAAAATTGTCCTGACCTCCACACGTGTACCATGGCATTCATGCATCCCCACCCCCACTCCAATAAATAAAAAAGGAATGAGAGGGATCACTGATAAGAGTGCTTACCTCAGTTTGAGGTATTCCAGATGTAATTTTTACCACCTTCTTTTCTGATGCCCTGGAAAAGACAGATTTTTGTTTTTGCTTTTCCAGTCAGGGTTTCTCTGTGTAGCTCTGTAGACCAAGCTGTCCTGGAACGCACATAGATCCCCCAGCCTCTGCCTCCAGAATGCTGGGATTAGAGGCATGTACCACCACCACCGCCCAGCTGAAAAGACAGATCTTTAAAATTCAGAAAACTGCTATCTTAAACCAAAACCTTAGAAATGTGCAAGAATTCACCTGAGTCCTGTCCTCTGCCCCATATGTGTCTACAATCCCTTAATCTAAAGAAATACTAAGTCCACAAGAACTTATATTAAACTAAAATAAAATAAAACTAAGCTACTTTAAGGCTTAAGAAAATAATCAGCAAAGAAGTTGGGCTAAACGTTCTTGGCTAAAGGGACTAAATCATTCCATTTGATTTTATGAACTTTACAGTTACTTTTGAACTAAAAACTCTCTCTCCAACCTTCAATTAAATAGATGTTCTAAGCTTTCATCACAATATTTAACCAGTGATGTACAAGCCTTGGTTTCCTTCTTTTGTAAGTCCCTATTGCTCCCGTGGGATTTTAGCCCTAGCTAAAACAGTCAAAGCAAAACAAATAAAAATGCCACAGGAAGTGGGAAGAAAAAAGGCCAAGGAGATGGGGTGTTGAATTAGGAAAACATGGTGAACTACTGTTCAAAAGGTTTAAGAGAAAACAAAAGAAGGGGACCACAGGGGCAGGAGACAAAGTTCGGAAGTCCCCAGGATAAATGGAAGGGCATTAACTCTCCAGCAAACAACTCCCATAAAACTGTGGGTCATAACCAGTCTCATTAAGGTCCCTTATTTAGAGACATGGGCAGCTTTTGTTCCAATATCCCAAACACTTTTCCCATTTGATGCCCTGAAAGGTAGTAATGGTTTAATGACATTTTCAGAGGAAGCAATTCTGAAACAGGACCTGACTCTGTCCTCCATCCTTTTGTTGAAGAGCCTCAGACTATCAGGCAAGCAACGGATGCCCCCTGCTGACCATAACTAAGTCCTACAGTGTTTAACTGCCTTGACAAGGGAGAAAGAAAAAAAAAAGCCCTTAAAACTTGAAATAGAACTTTATTTACACATAACTTCAGACCAAAGATGATGTAAAGAGATTTCTTTTGGGATATACAAGGGATTCAAACTAGCCCGGGACTGTTTAAGATATCTCACCAACACTCCATTTTTCATTGCTGTTGTCTGAGATGTGGCCAAAGCTATCTTCAAATTCCTAATCCTCTTGCCTCCAGTGGAGATTACAGATGTACACTACACACTCCCCTACTTCTCTTCTCTAAGACAGGGCCTCATCTTGTAAGCCCGGCTGGCCTGTAATTCCCTGTATAGACCTGGCTGGTCTTGATCTGTCTGCCTCTGCTTCCAAAGTGTTGGGATTAAAAGCATGGCCACAGCCAAACATGGTGGCACACACGTTTAAGTCCTGCATTTGAGAAGCAGAGGCAAGAGGACCTCTGTGACCTCAAGGCCAGATTGGTTTATATACGAAATTCCAGGGCAGCCAGGTCTACGGAGACACTGTCTCAAAAAGGCATAGGCCACTAGGCCCATCAAGACTGTTCTTTTAATGAAATTAGACTTCAGGTAAAACATAAAATTCTATGACCCTTTCCTGATTAAGACAGAGCGGCAAAAGCCAAGTATGGTGGCACACATCTTTTAAATCCCAAGGTATGGGAGACAGAGGAAGGCAGAGATAGTCTTCTCTATCAACTTTGGATAATGGTTTCCACATTCTCATCTGGTTTGGTTTTTGTTGTTTTTGAGACAGTATCTCCAATACTGGAGGATGACATTGACCTCTGATCCTCTGCCTCCACCTCTCTCATGCTAGGATTATAAACACATAATACTAGTTTACGAATTGCTGGGAACTGAACCAGGGCTCTGTACATACTAGGCAAACTCTCTATAACTAAATTACAATCTCAGCCTCCAAGTTCACATCTTGAAAAACAATCATTACAGTAAATCTCAAAGTAGAAAGGGAACCGAAGAGACAACTTCATCATATTATATACCAATTCCTTTGGACACAATAAACTCGGGCAATAAATACACATCACATCAAAGTATTCATGGGAGATTTCCATTCTTCATTGCCTAATTTATCTAGTCACATACAAAAAGCATTCCCCTAATGTTAAGGTGGTCGAGTCACAGAACTCATAGAATGAAACCCCCCCTCTCTCTGTCTGTCTCTCTGTCTCTCTGTCTCTCTCTCTCTCTCTCTCTCTCTCTCTCTCTCTCTCTCTCTCTCTCTCACACACACACACACACACACACACACACACACACACAGACACATGGAATTTATTGGAATGACTTACAAGCTGCAGTTCAACTAATCCAACAGTGACTAGCTATGAAGAGAAAGTCTAAGAATCTAGTAGTTGCTCAGTCCGATGAGGCTGGATGTTTCAGCTGGTCTTCTGTATATGCTGGAATCCCAAAAAAAGTAGGTTCCAATGCCAGTGAAGAAATGGATGTGCTGACAAGGTGAGGACAAGTAGGCAAAGTACAAATGAACCCTTCCATTGTTCTTAAGTAGATATGGGCTTTCAGCAGGAGGTGTAGCCCAGTTTAAAGGTGTGTTGTCTCACCTCAAGATTAGGATCAAAAGCCTATGACCAGCCTGGTCTACAAGAGCGAGTTCTAGGACACCCTCCAAAGCCACAGAGAAACCCTATCTCAAAAATAAATGCATCCCCCCAAAAATAAGCCTATGACTTCCAACCTTAAAATCCCGATCATTAGGTGTGCCCTCCATTTCTTAATTCCAGATACACTCAAGTTGACAACCAAAAATAGCTATCACAATCCACCCCTTGTCAACTTGACACACAATCATATCTCTTTATCTCATGATTAATTTCCAAATGAAAATAAACAGGTCATAATAATGCCTAAACATAATATATCTATCCCATGTGATAATAACACCTAAACATATCTATCCCATGTGCAATTGCAAATGGATTATAAATTTAGAATAGGTGGCAATGTCCCTTGAGGGACATCCTTTTAGTATTTCAAACTTAAATTATTATAACCATTGATATTCTCTTGATGTTAAAGACACTGAAAAAAAACCCACAAATATCTGTACAAATGCATTCTTAACAAAATACAACAGAACATATGGCCTTAGATGGTATTTATAACTACCATCTACTACCCATTCTGTATTTCCTCCACCCTCTGCGAGCACCTCAGCAGATCCTGGCTCTTTTCCTACAGGAGTGACCCACATCTTCATTCCTGAGGGGTCTGTGCCCTTTGTCATCCTGCCTGGATTAGAATGTTGTAGCTTCCCATGAACTTTAATCACAGGGTTTGGTAGCACCAAAAGACACCCTAAAGGATCTCCTACACTCCAAACATAATCCTTCTTACATCCATTGTGGAGAGGCAGTCCAATTTCCCCATGGTTATCTAGATCTATGCCCCTCCTAACACCGTTATTCCTCTCTTGGCCTGTTGGTTAAAGAGCATTAGCAGCCCAAAGTGACCAGCAGGAAGTCTGAGCTTCCAGTTCAATGGAATGCTTGCTGTGGCTCCTGACAGGAGCACTCCCACCTCTGGAACCAAGACTTCTAGACCAGCAGGATTTAAGGTTGTGGGAACAGAAAGCAAAAACATTCCTAGTGGGTCACTTGGGGTGGTAGTGAGTGGAACTACTCCCTTTTCCACCCCTTGATTCCTGGACCCTTGGATCCTGACTATAGGAGAAACAGTACCATATACTGGATATTGATTCAAAGCATATACTGCCTTCCTGAGAACCCTGCCCCAGCCCTCCATGTTGCTGCCACCTAACTGGCACCGTGTTCAAAAGGCCATTCCACATTTCTCTCAGACCAGCTGCTTCAGAATGGTGGGAAACATGGCAAGACCAATGGATTCTGTGGTGTGGGCCCACCATGGCACTTCTCTGGCTGTGAAGAGAGTTCCCTGGTCAAAAACAATACTGTGAGAGATACTATGTCCGTGGATAAAGCACTCTGTAAGTCCACAGATGGTAGTTTTAGCTTCATTACATGCAGGAAAAGCAAATCCATAACCAGAATAAGTATCTACTCCAGTAAGGACAAAGCATTGTCCTTCCCACAGATGAAGTGGTCCAATGTAGTCAACCTGCCACCAGGTTGCTGGCTGGTCACCCCAGGGAATGGGTACCATATCTGGGGCTTGGTGTTGGTCTCTGCTGTTGGCAATCTGGCAATCAGCAGCAGCTGTAACCACGACGCATAAACCTCATCTCTGCCACCATGACCACTGTGTTCATGGACCCATTGGGCAATGACAGGAATGGTTGAGGAAAGAAGCTGACTGGCCATAGAACGGGTCATCCTACCTACTTCATTTTTCAACTCCTTCTCAGCTGAAGTTACCTTTTGATGAGCATTTGCATGGGACACAAGTGTCTTCAAATCCTTTACCCAGGTTCACACACTGCCTTTTATAAAGAAATGCACTTAACAAAGCTATTGGCACACACCTGTAACACCAGCACTCAGGAGGCAAGCAGGAAGAGTATGAGTTCTATGCCTTGCTGAGCTAAAAAGAAGACCCAGTCTCAAAATTAATGACACCACTATGAAGAACAAAAACGGTGGAGGACTTCACTATGCCTAATGTCCCAAAGTGCAAAAAGCTAAAAATTTATGAAAAAAATAAAATGTCATGATTAACCTTGTAGGAAAACTTAAACAAATCAAAATCAAAACCTACTTTTTTGTTTGTTTGTTTGTTTTTGTTTTTGTTTTTCAAGACAAGAGTTTCTCTGTGGCTTTGGAGGCTGTCCTGAAACTAGCTCTTGTAGACCAGGCTGGTCTCAAACTTGCAGAGATCCTGCTTTGCCTCCTGAGTGCTGGGATTAAAGGCATGCACCGCCGCAGCAGCCGCCACCACCACCAAAACCTACTTTCTATTTTGTCTTCTTTTCTTCCACTGTAAATCATAAACCATAGAAGGTAAACTTACATGAGATACAGCTTCTGCCTCCTTATACAGTTTCGCACTTTTCTACAAAAGCAAGTTTTCTGTCCAAGTATAAAATTCTACGCGTAAGGTTTTACAGGACTGGACATGGTAAAGCATGCCTTTAATCCCAGCTCTCTGGAGGCAGAGGCTGGTACTAAAAGGTTTTATAGAAATTTATACTGCACAGGGAATCATAGATTCTAATCAAATAATCCATTATGGTGGCACACAAAGGAACAAAGGCTAGGAGAACAGAACTGTGCCTGTACTAAAGCTAACCTGGTTCTAATTACAGAGACTTAATCTGACTTAAAAAATGGGAAAAACCCATTTTCTTCACTGGAGACATACTTAAATCAGGGAGACCTTTCTAGAAATGCCTGACCTTATCAGAAACGAAAAGGTCAGGGGGAATGTGTAACAAATAAACAGAATGAAACTTTAAAGCAGTATTTTTTTTTTTAATATACTAAGTGTTTAGTTGGTAAATGCTGCCACACAAGCCCAAGGAACCGAGTCCAAGCTCCAGTCGCCCTGTGAAAAAGACAGGTGTGGAGCTGGTGCCTAAGAACTCAGCACTGGGAGATAAAGGCAGGAGATCCCTGGGGCTCACTAGCCAGTCGCTCTGCTCAAATGGGTGAGCTCCATGCCAGTAAGAGACCTGGTCTCAAAGATTAGGTGGAGTCAGGCGCACACTTGTAGTCCCAGAACTCAGGAGGCAGGGGCTGACAGATCTCTGTGAGTTCGGGGCAGCCAGGACTACATAGTGAGACCTTGCCTCCAAAAAACAAAAACAACAACAACAACAACAAAAAGAAAACTAAGGTGGAGAGTGATTAAGGAAGACACATCATATTCCACACATATATTTCACATTAGCACACCCAAAAATACAACTATCTGCTCTTATTTAGACTATTAAAAAGGGCTGGGTGTGGTGGTACATGACTTTAGTCCCAGCACCTGGGAGACAGAGGCAGGTGGATCTCTGAGCGTTCCAGGACAGCCTAAGAGAGTTCCAAGATAGCCAGGGCTACACAGAGCAACCATGTCTCTTGCATGCCCCTATCCCACCCTCCAAAAAAGGAAGAAAAAAACAGATTATTAAAAAGGAATAATTACACATCAACAGCTTTTTCAGGAGGTTCTTCCTCTTTAACAGGAAGTTCTATAGGCTTTGGTTCTTCTTCCTAAAAACAAAATGAAACAACATGGTTAACATAAATCTAGAATATCCATTAAGAGCCAGCACCTGGGAGGCAGAAGCAGGCGGATTTCTGTGAGTTCCAAGCCAACCTGGACTACACAGTAAGACCCTGTGAAGAAACAATAATAATAATAATCAACTTTAAGCTGGATAGTGGTAGCACACACCTTTAATCCCAGCACTCAGGAAGCAGAGGCAGATGGATCTCTGTGAGTTAAGAGGCCAGCCTAGTCTACAAAGCAAGTTACGGACAGCCAAGGCTACACAGAGAAACCCTGTCTCAAAAAAACAAAAAAGCAAACAAACAAAAAACAGTAACAAAAATATCCATTTTTTTAAAAAAAGATAAATTGGGCATGGCAGTACTTAAGAGGCAAAAATAGAAAGAAAAAGAAGTTTAGGTTATCCTCAGCCACACAGTGAATCTGAGACCAGCCTGGACTATGAGATGCTAGCTCAAAAACATTAATTAAATTTTATCAGGAAAGTAAAAGAATATCCATCAAGAGACAACCTAAGAACTCCAAAATGAACCAGTCTTTGATTTCTTTTAAGCACTTAAAAAGTCAAAGGACTGACAATAAACAATCTAGCCAAAGCAATGACACATTATCAAGCCACTGACTAACCTTTCCCAACTCACCTCAGTTTCATCTCCCAGTACATCTTCTTCATTTGCTTCCTCTTCAGCTACAGAACATTAAAATATTCAGGTCAAACCCTGCTATAAAACCATCTTGATCACTGTGATAAGAGTAAAATTACAACCTCTTTACTTTCCCAAAATTATATTCAACAATAATGGCAGAACCATTCCTTACAAAGTAAGTCACATTTAGAGAAGATAAAACCAGATCTCTATTAAATGTTAGTATAAAACTGAATTCCATCTGAACTGAATAAATGCAATTAGGCTGTACTTAAGTCTCACTATAAAATTAATTTAAAAACTAATTAGGGGGGTTGGAGAGATGGCTCAGCGGTTAAGAGCACTGACTGTTCTTCTAGAGGTCCTGAGTTCAATTCCCAGCAACCACATGGTGGCTCACAACCACCTTGAATGAGATCTGGTGCCCTCTGCTGGCCTGCAGGCAGAAGACTGTATAGACTGTATACAATAATAAATAAAATCTTAAAAAAAAAAAAAAAAAACTAATTAGGACAGGGTATGGTGGTGCATGCCCTGTAATCCCAGCATTTGGAAGAGCATTTGGGAAGATAGAGGCAACACAATCAGTAAACTCAAAACCATTTGAAGCTACAGAGGCCAGCTTGGGCTATATAACATCTTGTCTCAAAAACGCAGCAAAAAAGGTGCGTGCGTGCATGCATGTGTAAAGATAACACAGTTCAATTCCCAGAACCCACATAAAAATTCAAGTATGGTGCTGGAGGACCATTGTAACCCCAGACCTGGGGAGCCAAGCAGAACTAGATTCTAGTGACAGAGCCTGAGTAAAATGACGAGGTGGACGGCTCCTAAGAGCAATACTCAGGGTTGATCTCTAGTGAGTGAGAAGCAGAGAGAGCAAGAGAGAAAAAGAAAAAATGTGTTACAGAATAACCAAGAAAATACCTTTGAAAATGGTGGAAGACTAGAAAGATGCCTCAGCCACTAGTGACCAACAAGCAACTCCACTACCTGTAACCTCAGCACCAAGGAATTTGACACCTTCTACTGGCCTCCTCAGACACCCAAACACATGTACATTCTCTCTCCATGTACATTCTCTCTCTGTGTGTCTGTGTCTGTCTGTCTGTCTGTCTGTCTGTCTCTCTCTCTCTCTCTCTCTTTCTCTCTCTCTCTCTCTCTCTCTCTCTCTCTCTCTCTCTCTCTCACACTCTCACACACACACACACACACACACAGGTGGTGAAAAAATTATTTTCAAAACTACGTACTTCTACTAAAGAACACCAAGGGGAAAAAACATAAAAGACCAATGACAGAGATATTTGTGTTTAAAACCAACAAGGTAGCCCCATGCCTGCAATTCTAGCACTTGTGGGCAAAAACAAACCCACAGAATCAGGAACAAAGAAAGTTTAAGAGAGACATTTAAACTTTCCTCATGGAGAAAAGTATATTAAGACCAACAAATTAGCAAAACTAGGCCACTTGATAGGATAATGCCAAATACAGGTTTGTGTAAATAAAAGAACCCTGAGTGGGCTGAAGAGACGGCTTAGTGGTTAAGGTTTGGTTTCCAGCACTCATATGACCACTCACAAACCATCCATCTTTATTTTAACTCCAGTTCTCCTTCTTCTGGCCTCCTCAGACACTAGGCACATACACGGTACATTAATATATACGGGCACACACCCCTACAAATGAAATAAAAATATCTTTTCTTTTAATTCACTTAATTTTTTTTGAAGCATATGGGTGTTTTACCAGCATGTATGTTTGTGTACATGTGTATAGTGCCCTCGGGGGCCAAAAGAGGCATCATCCCTCAGGACTGGAGTTCTAAATGGTTGTGAACAGTCATATGGGTGCTGAGAATTGAACTTGGGTCCTTACAAGAGTAGCTAGCACTCTTAACCAGTGAGCCAATTCTCTAGACCCAAATGAAATCCTTTTAAAATAAATATTTTTATATTTTAAAGAAAAGAACACCACCAAAGCTATACAGAAAAACCCTGTCTTGAAAAAAATGGGAAAAAAAAAAAGAGAAAGAGAGAGTAGAAAAGAACACTGGCCAGGTGTAGTGGCCAACACCTTTAGTCCCAGAACTTGGGAGGCAGAGGCAGGTAGATCTCTGGGAGTTCCAGACCAACCTGGTCTACAAGAGCTAGTTCAGGATCTCTGTGAGGTCAAAGCCAGCCTGATCTACAGAGCTAGTTCCAGCACATCTAGGGCTGTTACACAGAGAAACTCTGTCTCAAGAAAACAAAACAAAATCAAAAAAAGTTAAAAGAACCCTGATATCCTAATGAAGAATATAGATTTATAAAGCAATTTTAGGAAGCAACCTGGCAGTGCTAAATCATATTAAATATTTATACATTTGTGGATATATATATATATTATTACAATCCTAACCTGGATAGAGACTACATAATCTCACAGGCACATAGAGAAAAGTAGTTCATAAGAGAATATTACATCCTAGAGCAGGGCTTTGGTGGTACATGCCTTTAATCCCTGCACTCGGGAGGCAGAGGCAGGTAGATCTCTGTGAGTTCCAGACCAACCTGGTCTACAAGAGCTAGTTCAGGACAACCTTCAAAGCCACAGAGAAACCCTGTCTCGAAAAAAAAAAAAAAAAAAAAAAAAGAGACAGAGAGAGAGAGAGAGAATATTACATCCTAACAATATAGTAATAGATAATGTATAGTACTATGTATGATTACATACTAATGTCATTAAATCCCCTAGGGCTTAGAGGAAATATAGGTGACTACTATCAAGGAATGGAACAAAAAACCGTGGTGACTTGGCTAGTGAGATGGCTCAGATGTTTGCTACCAAGTGTGGTAACATGAAGTCACATGATAGAAGAACCACATGATAGAAGAAGAGAACTGACTCTGCAAGTTGTCATGTGACTTTGAGATGTGCACCATGGCATATGTACATATATACAAACACATACACATAAATATAATAAAAAAAATTTTAAATGTGGTGCCTATATATCACAGAATGCAACTCTAGGAATGAATAAACCACATAACCACAAAACCTCATGCCACAGATACAAGTTTTAGTTTGTTTCTGTGCATGTGTGTGAGTATATATGCACGGGAGTACACCTATGTATGTGTGGAGTCCAGAAAAGGTTAAGCATCCTGTTCTAACATGGTCTATTTCATACCCTTGAGACAGGGTCTCTCACTGAACCTGGAGCTCTCCAGTCATAAAGCTCCAGGATCTGCCCACTGCTACTCCCCAGGACTGAGGTTAGAAGCCTGTATGGGTACTAACTCAGGCCCACATGCTTATGCAGCAAGACCCTTACCCACTAGATACAACTTAAAAAAATAATAGAGAAAAAAGTGAGACAACGTAAGGCTATGAACTCATTACCAATGATAGAAACTAACACTGTACTAAGCAACCTATCTTATTTTATATGTTGATTCTTTGTATGAGTATGTGTGTGGTGTATGTATACATGTGCACACGGGGAGGCCATAAGGTGTTCTGCTTGATTGCTCTCCACCTTATTCCTTTGAGATGGGATATCTCATTGAACCTGGAGCTAGTCTGGTGGCAGAAAGCCAGGTCCTCATGCATGCACAGCAAATACTCTTATCCACTGAGCCATCTCTCCAGCCCCTTAATGTAGCTTGAATATCAGATACGTAAGAATGATGTCTAAGAGTATTGAAAGGAAGTGAAATGAGGAATGGGAATAAAAGAGAATAAATAAAATTTAGAAAGATGTGTACAAACTGGGATGATAATAAGCACCTTATGTGAGAGGGGTGCTTTTTTATATTTTCAAGATAGAATTGGGGGATATAAGGTCTAGGAAGAGCCAGAGATTACATAGGTTAAGGATTTCAAGGGTCCAGGCACTTGTTTTTGATACTGTGAAAGCTATGTAAACAGCGACTGTCCAAACATATTTAGTGAACTTCTGCACAAGATAGACTAAAATTAAGGCCTTCAAATTTATTTATTTATTTCTTTGTTTGTTTGTTTTGGCGGAGGTGGTTTTCAAGACAAGGTTTCTCTGTGCAACAGTCCTGGACATCCTGGAACTCACTTTGTAGACCAGGCCGGCCTCAAACTCACTGAGATCTACCTGCCTGTGCCTTCCAAGTGCTGGGATAAAAGGCATGTGCCACCAGCGCCCAACACCTTCAAACTCTTAAACTAGTGATAGCATCATATGTATGTATGTATGTATGTATATATGCACATATGAATATATATATATACATACATATATATATACATATATATTTATTTATTTATTTTTTAAGGTATAGCCTCACCAAGTTGCTCAATTGGGCTTCAAACTTAATTCTCTTACTTCAACCTCTCAAGCAGCTGGGATTACAGGACTGGCTAATTTTTTAAATATTGCTTATTTTATTTTTTATACATATGAGTATTTTCCTGCATGTTATGTATATACATCATGTATACCAGAAGAGGGCATCAGATCCCCTAGAACTGGAGTTACAGATCGTTGTAAGCCACAATGTAAGTGATTAGAAATGAATCCAAGTCCTCTGCAAGAGCAACAAATATTCTAAACCACTGAGCCATCTCTCCTGCCCCCTCCATGCTGATTTTTAAATAACATGGTAAAATAATCACAGCCAAGAGGAAACAAGACAAGATCCTATCTCTTTAGGGTAAAACAAAAATATTTTAATACACACACATATTTTTGTTTTGTTTTGTTGAGACAGAGTCTCACTCTGTAGCCTGGGCTGGCCTCAAACTCCTGATTCTCAGGCCTCTGCCTATGGGGTACTGAATTACAGACATGTACTACCACATCCAGCTCAGCCAATAGTACTTTTTGTTAATTTTTTTTTTTTTTGAGATAGACTCTTACTTTGTAAATCAGATTGGCCTTGAACTTGAGGCGATCCTCCTGCCTCTGCCTCCCAAGTGCAAGGATTAGAGGCATGAGCCACCATGGCCATCTCTAAAAGTTTTCTTGATGTTGTTAATTTAGACCTTACATCACCAATGACCTAAGAAAGGAAGAAATCTTTTAAGTGTCAGAGCTTGAAACTTATTGCTTCACTCACATCATGTCCCCCCACAAAGTACTCACCATGTTCTTCAAGATATGCCTGGAGCCTATTGATAAGATCCTGTTTTATTCCCTTGGTCTCTAAACCACGAGCAAGGCATTCTTGCTTTAGTTCAGCAAGCTGGGAAAAGAACAAACAAACAAACAACTTTTTAAATTCCTATGAATGAAAAGAGGTGGTTCCCACAAGAGAAAATGATGATGATGGTCAATTCCCAACTTGCAAGTACTATCCCTGACCAAGACACTGAATCTACAAAGGTAGCTTAGTTTTCCTTTAACATTCAATATACAATAGGACTTTCTAACATACAATGAAAAAAAAAAATCACACTTAAGTAAAATTGTAATCAAAAGATTACTCTGCCAACAACATGGGGGGGTCAATCTTCAATCAGAAAATCTAGTGTCCTCCCTCCCAACCAGCTATGGCTGGTATGGTAACAGTGTGTCTTTCCAGCAGTTTCTGTGTCAGAAGCCTGGTTCTCAGTGTAGTTGTGCTGGGACTACTAAAAGGCACTCGCCTTTAATCCCAGCACTCGGGAGGCAGAGGCAGACAGATCTCTGTGAGTTCAAGGCCAGCCTGCTCTACAAAGCTACACTGAGAAACCCTGTCTTGAAAAACCAAAACAACAACAACAAAAGGTAGAGCAGCCTGACCTAGTAGCAGGAGGATCAAGAATTCAAGGCCAGCAAAAACACCCACCTCTACCCCCACAAAATGTGGAGCTTACTGGGAAGTGTTTAGGACATCAAAGGAGACACTTCATTCTAGGAAAGAATTAATATAGTTCTTTTGGTTACTTCTCCAAACAGCAGGTCCATAGAAAAGAGTAAGAGTGGCCAGGTTTGGGCCTGTAATCCAGCACTTGGGAAGTGGAGGCAGGAAGACCAGGAGTTCAACACCAACACAGGTCAGCTTGGACTCATTACATGAGACCCTGTCCTGAACTCTCCCTAACCTCTGGCCTTCGATCCTGCCATGTAATGGAGCCTCAAAATTGCTGCCACCATTATGTAATTTACTATGAGCCTGTTACCAGGACAACACTATTATTGAACTTTTGGTCTCCAAAGTTGGTAAATAAATCTTTGTTCTTTATAAAGCACAGCCTCAGGTATTTTGTCACAATGGTAGAAAACTGACTATAATAAACACCTATTATCCCAAAAGTATTATTACAATATACCATTCAAACATCTATAAAAATAATCATTGTAGGGGAGCTGGAGAGATGGCTCAGAGGTTAAGAGCACTGATGGCTCTTCTAGAGGTCCTGAGTTCAACTCCCAGCAACCACATGGTGGCTCACAACCATTTGTAATGAGATCTGGTGCCCTCTTCTGGCCTGCAGGCACACATGCAGGCAGAACACTGTATACATAATAAATAAATCTTTAAAAAAATAATCATTGTAGAATTAGATTGATGCATTAGGTGGCTTAATGTCAACAATGAACTAACTAAATAAAGGATCTATCTATATCACCAAAGAAGGAAATTCACACACTTTTTAAATCAGTAAAAATATATACTTACCAATATAGTGTTGGGTAACTGACAAAACTAATAGAGAAGATACCCACATCAGCAGTTTCAAAATTGCCTGTAACTTCAGCTACAGGGAATTTAACAACCTCTTCTTTCCTCCTTGGGCCTCTTTTGCCACCTGCATCACATGTACAATGCCCACACATAGAAACAACTTTAAAAAACTTTTTAAGTTTGCTGTGAGATTATGTTTCCTAGGAATGTCAGAAGCTGCACTCCATTAAGTTAACATGACTGCCTAACAAGAGCTGAACAAAGGCAACAATAAACACACTAATATGGAGGAAGGGGCAAGTCTAGGATCCTCAACACCATACAAACTACAGACAACAAAGGGATGCTGAGAGTGGGAGACACAGTCTTCCCAGAGAAGAGCATAACAACTGACTATCAATACCAACGGCCAACCCTAAGAATATGCAAAGAAGTAACATTATACAGACTGAGCAGGTTGTACTTACATTTTAGTATGTGTATATAGAGAAAGTCATACACATGTAATAATAATGAAAAAAAAGGGTCATGAACTTGAAAAAGGGAGAGCTTGGAAAAAGGTAAAGGAGAGAGTAAATTATGTAATTATATTCTCAAAAAATAAAAGAAGCCAGGCAGTGGTGGCGCACTTGGGAGGCAAAGGCAGGTGGATCCTGTAAGTTTGAGACCAGCCTGGTCTACAAGAGCTAATTCCAGGACAGCCTCCAGAGCCACAGAGAAACCCTATCTCGAAAAACCAAAAAAATAAAGATAGATAGATAAAAGAAATGTTTTTAAATTTAAAGAAAGGGATATAACTCAGTAGAAGTGACTACTTGCTGTGTATGAGGTCTTGGAATTGATCTCCAGTGCCACATGCATAACTAGATAGAGTGAGCTGGAGGAGACTGTAATCCCACAAGTCAGGGGATGGAAGCTGAAAAATCAGAAAAGATCAAGCTATCCTCAGCTAGAAAGTGAGTTTAAGACCAGCTGGAATTATGTGAAACCCTAACTCAAAGAGTAAAAATAGGGGCTGGAGAGATGGCTCAGTGGTCAAGAGCACTGGTTGCTCTTCCAGATAACCAGGGTTCAATTCCCAGCACCCACATGGCAGCTCACAACTGTCTGTAACTCCAGTTCCAAAGGGTCCGACACCTTCATACAGACATACATTCAGGGAAAACACCAATGCATATAAAATAAAATTAAAATTAAAAAAATTTTAAAAGTAGGTATATTTATGAAATCTTCTATTTAAGACTCAAATCTTCAATCATACAAAAACTAGTTGAGGGTTGGCTAGATGGTTCAACAGGTAAAGACAATTGCTGCCAAGCCTGGTGAAGTGAGCTCCACCCCTGAGACCCACATGACAGAGGGTTGTCCTCTGACCTTCACATGTGCTCCACAAAGTCCATGAACACGCACACACATACACGAACAAACACACACACAATTATTTTTTTAAATGAATGAGGATTTGGCTCAACAGTTCATCCAAAAAGAGAGCCAGAGGCTAGAGAGATGGCTCAGTGATTAAAAGTTTACTGTTCTTCCAGGGACTTTGGTTCCCAACACCTATGTTAAACAGCTCATAACTGCCTATAACTCCAGATCCAGGGAATCCAACACCCTCTTCTGGTCTCCACAGGCACCCACACACATGACATACATTCATACAAATATACACACATGCACATAGGGGGAAAAAAAGACAGTCAGGTGTGATAGCATATGTCTTTAATCCCAACACTCAGGAGGCAGAGACAACTGGATCTCTGAGAGCTCAAGGCCAACCAGGT
The DNA here is from genome assembly GCF_003668045.3 of Cricetulus griseus. Taxonomy (NCBI): domain Eukaryota; kingdom Metazoa; phylum Chordata; class Mammalia; order Rodentia; family Cricetidae; genus Cricetulus; species Cricetulus griseus. Next base: position 129,088,545 of record NW_023276806.1, read on the forward strand.
CTACAAGAGTTCCAGGCCAGCCAGGGTGATATAGTGTGACCTTCTCAAAAAACAAAAAGCAAATGCCAGGCGTTGGTGGTGCATGCCTTTAATCCCAACATTTGGGAGCCACAGGCAGGCGGATCCTCTGAGAGTTCGAGGCCAGCCTGGTCTACAGAGCGAGTGCCAGGATAGGCTCCAAAGCTGCACAGAGAAACCCCGTCTCGGAAAAAACAAACAAACAAAAAACACTCTATTGGGGCTGGAGAAATGGCTCAGCAGTAAAGAAGACTTACTATTTTTGCAGAGGACACGGGTTCAGTTCCCAGCACTCACCCGGCTCACAACTATCTCTAGCTCCAGCTCCAGGGGGATCTACCTCTCTCTTCTGGCCCCGAAGAGTACTACACAAACATGGTGTACATACATGCAGGCAAACCACTCATACACATAAAAATAAATATTAAGAACAAGCAAAAAGATAAGGACATTAGGTTTTTAGGGAAAGAAGTTACCACCAAAAATAAGTGTAGATTATACATAGCTGAAATCATAGATCGTTGATAAACTTTGTAATAGCTTTCCTGGTATAGATATACACTCTTTAAAACACTTATGTTTGGGGCTGGAGAGATGGCTCAGAGGTTAAGAGCACTGACTGTTCTTCCAGAGGTACTGAGTTCAATTCCCAGCAACCACATGGTGGCTCACAACCATCCGTTATGAGATCTGGTGCCCTCTTCTGGTGTGCAGATATACATGGAAGCAGAATGCTGTATACGTAATTTAAAAAAAAAAAAAAAAAAAAAGAGTAACTCCTTAAAAAAAAAAAAAGCACTTAGGTTGTCCTCTGATCTCTACATTGTGGTACAGTATGTGCACACCTCTACACATAAACATGAACACAAACATGAGTGTCAGTCTATAACTTCCATCTCATTTGAGGCAGTTTCTCCTTTGCCACTGTGTACTTTGCCACAATCCGGGCTTGTTGGCCTGGCAGTTTACAGCTTTAGATGCTTTCTTCAATTACTTTCACCTTATACATTGAGGCAGGATTTCTCACTTGAGCTCAGATCTTGCCATTTTGGCTAGTCAAAGAACAAGCCGCTAGCTTTCTCTGGGGATCCTCATGTAAGGTGAAAAGTAATTGAGAAAAACATCTAAAGTCAGCCTTGGGCTTCTGCATGCATGAATGCACACACTGTCCACTCACATAACACACGCATACATACAAGACAGATGGAGCTTAGTCTCGACAATAAGGTCACACTAAAAACAAGCTAGATTTAAATTCTACCTTTACCATCTACATCTATACATTACTGGAAAGTAATTTATAGTCCCTATGCTTTAGTTTCCTTACCTATAAAATAGGAATACCAGAGCCAATCCTATAGGACAACTATAAAAATTAAACTAGTAAACCAGGCATAGTGGCTCATGCTTATAATCCCAGCACTCATAGGTAGAGGCATGAGTTTAAGGACAGCCTGAACAACACAGAGATTTAGCCTAGGCTGCATGGCAAGGCTCTGTTTTTTTGTTTCAATTTGTTTTAATTCAATGGAATTAAAGGCATGAGCAACCACAGCATGGCTTGACTCTGCTCTCTCTGAGAGCTCAAGGCCAACCAGGTCTACAAGAGTTCAATTCCCAGCACCCACATGATGGCTTACAAAAATCTATAATGAGACCTGGTGCCCTCTTCTGGTCTGCAGCCATACATGCAGTGGTTGTTCTGGAACTCACTATGCTGACAAGGCTGGCCACACGAACTCACAGAGATTGACCTACCTTGGCTTCCCAAGTGCTGAGATTAAAAGTGTTTACACAAAGTAGCCTGATGATCAGAGTACCCAAGTACCTACATAGTGGAAAGAGAATCCTGACAGTTTTCTTTTAACATGGCACAACCCACCCTAACACACACTTACACTTAAAATTGGTATTAAAAAAAAGAATCCGAGGGCTAAAGAGATGGCTCGGTGGTTAAGAGCACTGGTGGGTCTTTAAGAGGGCCCAGGCTTGATTTCCAGCACTCACACAGGAGTTCACAGCTAGTGTGTTCTACCAGTTCTACACCCTCTTCTGGCTCAGCAGGTAAAAAGTGCTCACTCGACGACATGCCAGCCCAACAACCTGAGTTCTACCCATTGAACTCACTGTGGAAGGAGAGAAAAAACTCCCAAACGTTGTCCTCTGATGTGCACATATGTGCCACAACACATGCAAGCCCATTTACACTCTCACACACACACACTAAATATAAAGTGAAAATTTAAAATAAGATTAATATGGATTTTGGAGACAAATTGCTTGGATTGACAAGCCACTTATTAGCTGTAATAAGTAATATTAATATTAAAGTAATATTAGAACTAGGGCAAATTAATCAATTACTATTTCAGGGCCTCAGATTTTCTTTTGAATAACTTTACAGCGTTATTATGAGAATTAAATCAGCTAACATATAAATGTCATCAACAAGTGCTTGCAACATAGCAACTTGGTTAGCAAATAAAAAACAAAGTCATTTTGAAGAAATAACTTATTCATGGTAGTTGGGAGGGAGACAGTGTAGAATGAAGAGACTAGCAGAGATAATTAAAAGACCCTCTTAGGCAGGAGAAACTATTTATAATACAGTCCTAACAGGGCTAGTCTCTCCTCTAGAGCCCACCCTCAGCACTGCCAAAATAATACAAATTGATCATATCAGGCTCTTCCTCTCAGATTTTCAAAAGCTTCCCTACCTATGCTATACCTACAAGAAATAAAACTGCTCAAGGCTAAAGAGATGACTGAGTAGTTAATGTAACTCCTGCCTCCTACTGAACAAGTTACATTTCATGTAATCCCAACACCTGAGAGGTGATGGAGGCAGGGGGATCATGAATTCTAAACTAGCATGGGCTGTTTTACACACATGCACATACACACAAATACAAACTGCTTATACAACTTAGAAGACACTTGGGCCAAGTGTGGTGGTGCACACCTTTATCCCAGCATTCAGGAAGCAGAAGCAAGCGGATCTCTGAGTTCAAAACCAGTCTTGGTCTTCAGTTTCAGGGAGTCCCAGGACAGGCTCCAAAGCAACACAGAGTAACCCTGTCTTGAAAAGCCAAAATAATAACAATAAAAATGGAAAGAGCTTTGGTTTTTTGAGACAGAGTCTTTCCATGTCACCCTGGCTGTCCTGGAACTTACTATGTAGACTAAGCTAGCCTGGAGCTCACAGAGATCCACAAGCCTCTACTTCCCAAGTGCTAGAACTAGAGACATGCACCACTATGCCCAGCCCAGCTTGAAAAAAGTTGGTGGTTTTGTTTGCTTTTGTTTTTTTTGTTTTGTTTTGTTTTGTTTTGTTTTCAAGACATGGTTTTTCTGTGTTTAGCCCTGGCTGTCCTGGACCTTGCTCTGTATACCAGGCTGGCCTGGAAATCATAGAAATCTGCCTGCCTTTGCTTCCCAAGTACTGGGATTAAAGGTCTTCACCACCACCCAGTGGAAAGTGGTTTGAGTGTTTTTCTTTGTTTGTTTAAAGTATTAAAAACTCTAAATCAAGGCCGGGTGTTGGTGGCACACACCTTTAATCCCAGCACTTGGGAGGCAGAGGCAGGCGGATGTCTGTGAGTTCGACACCAGCCTAGTCTCCAGAGCAAGTGCCAGTATAGGCTCCAAAGCTACACAGAGAAACCCTGTCTCCAGAAAATTAAAACCTCTAAATCAGCTGGGTAACATGGCACCTACCTTTAAACCCAGCACTGGGAGATTGAGGCAGACAGATCTCACTGAGTTCTAGGCCAGCCTATTCTATGTATCAAATTCCAGGCAGCAAAAGCTACATAGATTCCCTGTCTCAAAGATAAACGAAATAAAATCTCTAAGTCAATCCAAAAAGTCAGACTATTCAATCAAGATCAACATTAGAACCTAACATTGTCTTCAAAGCCAGAATTTATACAGGTTCTTAACCAGAGGTCTATGGACTCCTCAGGGCTACAAGGTAATTTTATGGTGCCCCTTAAATTGCATGCAAAGTACTGTACATGCCTTTTTCTGGGGAGAGGGTCCATACCTTTCATGAGAGTTTCAAAGATATCTGTGACCTCCAAAAGTTTAAGAAGTGCTCTAGAGAAAAAGCAAAGACAAGCAAATGTGATTAAAGAGTAAGTCCTGCTTAGGTCCTCAGAACGCCTCAGGTGCTCTTAAGACTAGACAGTACCTGAAATCAGGTCAGAAGACATTAAATAGAATTTATTCAATTAAATGAAAATTTATTGAACTAACAAAAAGGAATATGATGGAAGGAGGAACTCCTTAAACAAATACAATATCCATAAAGGAAAGTCACAGAACAAGTAGTGACTTACTCCAGGATTTCAAAAGGGGAACAAACAAAAGATTATCAGATATCCCACTAATTTTTAATCTTTCACCTAAAAATTAATTTTCTGTGTATACTTTATAATATATATAATAGTACAAAACTACAGAACTTATACAGGTAAATAAAAATGGAGGTAGCTAAATTTTTCTTATTTGTTCAAGTAATCATTAGGAAACCACTGATAATTCATTTCAGCGCCATCAAGTTAACAGTAACTAAAATAACAGAAATCCACTAATGAGGCTGAGAGTCCATTAAGGCAGACTTAATGGACTTAGTTAAGAAACATTATTTCCTGTCAAAAGGTAATGCCACCTAAACAGACTAATTGCAGGGTCTTTTTCTACACATGGCTTCACATATACCTTTTAAAGAAAGACAAAAAACTCAACAATTATTCAAGATTTAAAATGTTTCTGTGTGTGTGACACACGGGAGCATTTGCCTAAGGACAACTGAAGAGAGTATCAGACACCTTGGAGCTAGTGTTCAGGTGGTTGTGAGCCACTTGACTTAGGTGCTGGAAACCAAACTCAGGTCCTCCAGAAGAGCAAGTGTTCTTAACCACTAAGCCATTTCTCCAGACCCAATTATCAAGTTGTTTTTTTTTTTTTTTTTTCCCCAATTATCAAGTTTTAAGGGAAAAAAAAAAAAAAAAAAAAAAAAAACAGTTTTCAGGGCTGGAGGGTTGGAGAAATGGCTCAACAGTTAAGAGTACTGGCTGCTCTTTCAGAGGACCCAGGTTCAATTCCTAGCACCCACAGAGACTAACAACTGTCTGTAATCCTGCAGGCACACATACATACATACAAACAAGTTGTACACATAAACAAATCTTTTTGAAAAACCATCTCAACCCAACAATTAAAGTAAAACAGCAACAAAAAAGGAACAAAAACAGACTTGATGGTGATGCCTTTAATCCCAACACTTGGGAGACAGAGGTAGGAAGATCTCTGAGTTCCAGGCCAGCTAGGGCTACATAGTGAGATCCTGTCTGAACAAATAAATAGAATAGTTCTTAGTTTTTACTAAGTTAGCTTGATTTGTACCAGGGTCCCAGGATAAGGTGACCAAAACAACTAATAGCAAAGCTACTTACGAAAACTCAAGCAATAATCAACACAGTTTAATTCTTCCTAAAAAGATTTACTGTCCTTACAGAATAATCACCGAAATGTAAGTCTACATATAAGAAAAGTACACGACTACCAAAATTTACAACTCAAAATAAAGGTCCTGTGGTTCAGAATGTCACCAAGAAGTGACACCAAGGAGTGCTGGAGAGATGGCTCAGCGGTTAAGAGCATTTACTCCTCTTGTAGAGGACCCAAATTCTATTGCCAGCACCACATCGGGTTGCTTACAACTGCCTGTAACACAGTTCCAGGGGACCCCTCACCCTCTCTAACCTCACATTCACACAGTCACATACACATAAACAACAAAAATAGATCTTAAAGAAAAAAAAGCATCACGAAGAGACCCTGGATCCTTCCCCATGATAAACAGGACAAGCAGAATCCTTTCAAACATACTTCATATATTTCCAAAATACTACAGCTATACGTTCTCTTTAGGGGTGGGAGAACAGTCTCTAGGGAGGGCAGCAGGATGAGAACCTCCTGAGAAAACTCAAAAAAAAAAAAAAAAAACTTTTAGGGGTAATGTGTTCGTCATTCTACCAACTTCTAGAACTGCCTCGGCCCCAGGCTTCCACCAGAAAACCTATCTTATGGCCTCTCCTTGGTTTCAAAACTCGAGTACGGGGGCGTAACCCCACCTAGTTAAAAGAGAAGGGAAACATTTTCTGGGTTATGTTTGGAACATGTTCAGGTAAACATATGCAAAAATGCCACTATATGCTAACTGAGGAATCTCGGGTTTGGGACGAGAGGTGAAAACATCAGTCTGAGAAGAAAACGTAATTTTGGGTCCGCATGGGCCACGGGGGAAGGACCACTGACGTTAATGCAGACCTAATGAGAAAGGAGGAGTATAAAAGACAGAAGGCGCTCCATAGCCGGGTCGGGAAGGGTGACAGATAAGAAAACAATGAGAAGAGAGCCGAAACAACAGGTAAAGAGAGCGACAAGATCCTGAGGAGAAACGGGGTTTAAAGTAGGCCTAAGAAGGGAGGCACAGAAGCACAACGGGGGCCAGGAAAAAAGTGTAAGGGCCTAACAGAGAGAAACATGGAGGGCGGCGCAGAGCCCCGTGCGAAACTCGAGCTCCAGAAAACCCCGCCTCAGCCTTCCCCGCGCAACGGTACCTTCAGCTTGTGGAGCTCCACCGTCTCGGTCGCCATCTTGCTGCGCCTCACTCCACCAGACCCCCGGCGTTGCCCCCGCCTCCAGGAGCCTAAGCTCATCCAACCAATCGCTGTCGCTCTTACTCGCACCTCGCACCGACGGCTCTTCCCATTAGTCAATGGCGGCGTCGCTCTCACGCCTCTGGGCCACTTTCCGAGGCTCACTGAAGGGTGGACCCAGGGGAGGGCGGGGTCTGCATAGCCTAACGATAGAAAAGGCGGCCAATTGCACGGCCCCACTGCAGAGCCAACCAATGACTGGGGACGCCGCGGATCCTGTCCCACCAATAGGGAGAGCGCAGCCGGGGCGAAAGGCGGCCACTTCCTGGAGACCGCAGGTGTGAGAGCTCTTGCTGTGCCCCAAGCCGGACGGTCCGGGCTTCTGAAGCTGGCAGGTAGGGGCTGCGCGGAACTTGAAAAAGGTTACCGAGCGGAACTGATGGGAGTATTGGGAAGGAAGGGTGGCAGCGAATACGAGTTCCCGTGAAGAGAGCCGTAAACTGACGCGCGAAAGTGGGACTCTGGGAGGAGCATGGGCGGATTCGGTACTTGATTTGGGGAAGGCAAGAGCAGGCTATAAATAAATAAATAAATAAATAAATAGGCATTAGATTTAGCGTAAGTTTAAATGCCAGAAGCGCCTCTAGAAGGGAGAGGGCTCTATTTCTTGAGGGACTAAGCTCAGGTCCCTTCCTAGACTATTTTAAAAACTGGATTAAGTTCCTGCTGCGCCCCACGCTTCAGAGAAGGGCTGAGGCTCCTACTGGCTGTTGACAGGTCATGAGGGTGAGACACAGGAGAGACAAGCCCCAGTAAAAGGTGAGGACTAGAGGTAGCTTCTTATTGGTCCCTTGATTAAGTGCATAACTTTCTTGTGGAACTCTGGGTGTGGGTGACTTCTCTATGATTCAATAACTTCCTCAAGAAAGTAAATTAAAAATACTCCCGATTCCCCTGGTGCTTCAAGTGAGTGTCACAGTCTAAGCTTACTGCTTCACGTTATCATTGAATTTTAAAGACCAGAGTAAAAATTTTACCATGTTTCTATAGTAGGGAGGACTTTTTTTTTTCCTTCAAAACAAACCACTTGTGTTGGTATGCACACTAACAATGGCAGGCGTGGAAGTCAGGACAGTTTGCTGGAGTCTCCTTCCACTGTGTGAGTCCTGGGGATCCAACTCAGGTCTTTAAGCTTGGTGGCAAATGCCTCTCTAGCTTAGCCATTTCGAAGACCCTCTTGCTTTTTTGTTTGCTTTGGAGAAATGATCTCACTCTAGCCCAGGACAGTCCTCATGCCTCGACCTCCCTAGTGCAGGATGTCGATCACCATACCCAGCTGCTTCACATCGTTTCAAGTTTTAGCAAAGTCCTCGGTTTTTCCTTTTTTTTTTTTTTTTTTTTTTTTTTTCATGATAGAGAAATTCTTTCATTCCCTAGAGTTCAGGGGATTTTGGCTTTTCAGGAGACAAGTGGGGAACAAGCTCAATCAGGGGTTAAGAGGAAATTGAGTTGGACTCCTGCCTGATCCCTCACTGTGGTAGGATGAATGTGGGGGTGGCACACAGCGAAGTAAACCCCAACACTCGAGTGATGAATAGCCGGGGCATCTGGCTGGCCTACATCGTCTTGGTAGGACTGCTGCATGTGGTTCTGCTCAGCATCCCTTTCTTCAGCATTCCTGTTGTCTGGACCCTGACCAACGTCATCCATAACTTGGTGAGCACTAAACCACACCCTTGTACCCAACCCAGGTTTATCCCAACCAAAACAAAACAAAGTCACCAACTGTTTGGGAATTTATGTCTTCCTTTTGGGATCTTAGCATAATTCTTGACCCAAAGGACTACTCTAGCCTTCATACTGTCCCTTTCCCTCTTCCCAGGCAATGTATATCTTCCTACATACAGTGAAAGGAACACCCTTTGAGACCCCTGACCAAGGAAAGGCTCGACTTTTGACACATTGGGAGCAGATGGACTATGGACTACAATTCACCTCCTCCCGAAAGTTCCTTAGCATCTCTCCTATTGTACTGTGAGTATGGGGGTAAAGGAAATGCTGGGTCAAAAAGTGGCTCCACAATCGAGGGAAAGTACTACAAGTTGGGGAAATGGCTTAGTCAGGTGCTTACCACACATGCACAAGGACTTGAGTTCAATCCCCAGCATGTACATACAAGCCAGATGTGGCCACACACAACCATGGGTGCCTATAATTCCAACACTGAAGAGCTGGAAGCAGGAAGATCCCTGGGGCTTGCTGGCCAGCTAGTCTAGCCCAAGTACTGCACTTCAGAAACCAAAAATAAATAATTTTTTAAAAACCTGCCCCCCAACAAAGATGAAGAGCAATCAAGGAAGACTCATATTGACATCTGGTCTCCAAGCATACCCACACATGAACATGTACCTACATACATACACGCACGCACACAAATACACTAGTCCTAAGTCTACAGGGAGTATTACAAAGTATAAGACAGTAGTCATGGGCTGGAGAGATGGCTCAGAGATTAAGAGCACCAACTGCTCTTCCAGAGGTCCTGAGTTCAATTCCCAGCAGCCACATGGTAGCTCACAACCATCTGTAGTGAGATCTGGTACCCTCTTCTGGTGTGCAGATATATATGGAAGCAGAGTGCTGTATACATAATAAATAAATATCTTTAAAAAAAAAAAGACAGCCACACATTCCTTGCTGGTTCCATGGTAAAATGAAAGGGACTGCAAATAAACCAAACTCCTGTCTAAATCCAAGTGATTTTACAGTCCCCAAAGAAGCAAATAGGTAGAGGAAGAACTGATATTAATGGTTTAAAAGTAAAACAAATTTGGGGAAAGGAAGCAAAAAGGGCTCCAAAAGTCATACAGACTGAAACAGCTTTGGCTGCCATTTGCAATTTATCATTAACAATTAGCAAACATTTGGGGATTTAGCTCAGTGGTAGAGTACTTGCCTAGCAAGCACAGGCCCTGAGTTTGGTCCTCAGCTCTTGGGGGGAGACATTAGCAATCAACTGATTTATAATCTCTAGTTAAAAAGATGCCTTCTGATTATATCCTAGACCTCATATTAAATACTGTTGAGTTAGCTAGAGTAGCTTTGGACTACAAAGGACAATATGCAATAAAACTAGCAATTCAAAATAGAAAAGCACTGGAAAGGCTTGACTGTGGGTATGGAAGGTCAACCTTGTCATCCTTTTCTTTATCTCTCCCTAGCTACCTGCTGGCCAGCTTCTATACCAAATACGACGCTGCGCATTTCATCATCAACACTGCCTCACTGCTCAGCGTACTGCTGCCTAAGCTGCCCCAATTCCATGGGGTCCGTCTCTTTGGAATCAACAAATACTAAAAAATGGGTTGAGAGCTCTTCAGGCACTGAGGGAAGGCACTGGAACAAAGAGACATAATGGTTTTCCCTTCTCCAAACTATCTTCTGTATCTTGGAAGCCTGAGAAATAGGACAAACCTAACTAAACTCCAAGAAGGAAGAAGTTGGAAAATGGGGTTCCTGAGCCCAGCCTTAATAGGGTCGAGATTCTCTGAATCAGGAAAGTTAGATGAGGTTAAGGGGCCACACCACTCTCCTCTACAGCAAGAAGCCATCCACGCTTGGCAGCTTGTCTGGTGATTATGTTTCCATGTCTTCCAAACATACCACCTTCAAGTTCTGTTTTGCTGTATATTTTCCTTAAAGTCTTTTCAGTTATGACTGAAATTTGATAAGAAGAGTAGAGAGATGTTCTCATAATTCTGGGGAGGAAAATGGAATCCTGACTTACAATAAAAAAGAAAATTTAAGTAAATTTTTATCTCTACGCCTTTGATCCAATATAGGGTACCCTTCACTGTCAGCTAACCACAAGGAAAGAATTCTCAAGTAAGCAAAAAGAACTTCTGAGCTAGGTGTGATGGCACGGGCCTATAATCCCAGCTCTCAGGAGGCAGAGGCAAAAGGATCACTGCAAGCTGGAGGTCAGCCTCATCTATATAGTAAGACTCTGTCTCCAGGAAAACAGAAAAGGACTCAAGCTACATGGGCAAAGAAAAGAAGGAAAATATAAGTTGCCAGTTATATATTTATAGAAAGATAATTCCCTGGCTTTAAATAGATATATACATACAAATATGAACAAACTTAAAAAAATACAAACCCTTGGCTCACAAGGGGGCCTCTGGGAACCCCTCTATGCTTCCCCCTCACCCAAGGGCACAGGGCATAAGTCTGCTTTTTAAAAATTAATTAATTTTGGCCATCCTTGCAACAACAAGCCTGAAGTCAGGTGGTTTCCCATAAAGTGAAAGTCAGAGGAAAAATTCAGTTTCCACTCTGAATTCTGTATCTCCAAAATTAGGGCTACATGCTTTTTCTTTTAACTAGTACATCAGGGTAAAGGGGAAGGAACCCCTGAAATGGGTTAAGAAATAAGATACACTCATTTAAAAAGGGTGAGTTTCATTTGCTCTGAAAGCAAATGATAAGATAAAGGCATACAGAACCCAGAAAATGCCCAGTTCCCACACCTCAGGAACGCACTGACTGGACTAGATCCAGACCCTACGTTCTTTGCTCTCGCCACCTCCTATTTCTTTGGTATTGTCAGAAGACAAGATACAGTTCCTAGGTGTTGGGAAGGAGGGAGTATAGGTCATGGACTTCCTCTAAGTACTGAGTGAACAATTTAAATTTTTCCCTTTTTAAAGTATTTAAAAATAAATCAAATTCCATCCTGTGCTGTACACAGCCCTTTTGACTCCCTGACATTGATTTGAGGAAGGAAGAGAAGGGTGTCAACGTTGGAAGGGCCGCCTCACTTTCTTCCGCCGTTTAGGTTTGGCTTCTCCCTTGGGTACTGTACTGTTGGGCTTGGAGGTCGCAGTGGCCCCAGGTCCAGGGTGAGGTGCTGCAAAGAAGTTCCCATTGGACATCTGCCCGGGGGGTACTTGAAAGATCCGGCTCAAGAAATCCTGCAGGTCAGCAGGAGGGGTCTCTGGTGTGGCTCTGAGGGAGAAAAGATATAATGAGGCAGGAGACATTACAATCAGCTACCAAAATTAACCACACACTGGGCCAGTTTCCAAAGCCCCTAGAGAGGTAGGCATCTAAAACCATACAACTGAAATAGTGGATAAGTGAGAAGTACTACCTACCTCTGCCGACCACTAGTGCCCGGTACCCGAGAACCAAATGAGATGTGGTAAGGAACTCTATGGGTATCTGGAGAGATTCCCACACGCTGGCATCCAGCCCACTCTGCAAATAGAGGTAATTACCCAAAACACCCAATCATAGCAAATGAGATTTAAAAAAAATCTTGTATTTAGAGGTCAGAAGTGTACCTGTGATATCATAGACCTTTCCATCCATCAGTGCAAAGTAGGTGATCTTGAGACCCAACATGCTTGACTCTGCCCAAAAGTCTCCCTCCTCAGCAGGATGCAGCCTGTTACACTCAGCACAGTATCTGGCACTCTTAGGTTCCCGGTCCATTTCAAACCTCCTGCAAACCAACACAATAATTCCTTAATACTTTTTTACTGTCAAATATGGCCAAAGACTAAAAGTTATCTTTACTCTGCTATAATATCTGCTTCTCTATACTCTGCCTTCAACTTTTAGTTTGAGGCAGGGTCATGGTATGTAGCCCAGGCTAGACTTGAACATGTGATGCTTCTACCTTAGACTCTTAAGTGCTGGGATTACAGGAGTATAGTTCTATACTCTGCTTTCACACTTCTATATTTAAACTATTTTTCTTTCTTTAATGATTTTAATAGTACATAGCAATTATAGACAATAATGGCTTTGATTGTATTTCCATACATGTATACAGTGTATTTTGACCCTATTCACCTGCTATTATCCTCTATTTCTTACTCCTATTCTCACTGACACCCTCCCTCTTCCCAATTAATGTTCTATTTTCATGTCCTGGCCTTTTGTGATGGTTGTTTTGGGGGAATGACCTAATCAGTTTCATTAGGGTTGCTTACAGGGGCATGCACACCTTACCAGTGATTATACAACTTAAGAAATTTTCTCTCTTCCAACAACCATTAACTGCCTATAAATCCTCAAGAAGGTAAGGTCTTGTGAATCCTTTTTTTTTTCTTTTTTTTCTTTTTTTTTTTTTTTAAGATTTATTTATTTATTATGTATGCAGTGTTCTGTCTGCACGTATGCCTTCAGGCCAGAAGGCAGCACCAGATCTTTCTACAGATGGTTGTGAGCCACCATGTGGTTGCTGGGAATGAACTCAGGACCTCTGGTAGAGCAGTCAGTGCTTTTAACCTCTGAGCCATCTCTCCAGCCCGAACCCTTTTTTTCTTATTACTAATTACACATTACACTCACACCAAAAAGCCACTCCTGTGTTAAAGATTTTACAAAGGTGATTGATTAGAACTAATGTTGACTGTGGGATTTGAATAATGCATGTCTAAGCAAATTATCTTGGACAATCTTTAGCCAAGCTATAGTTAAAGCTATTCACTACCCACTTGTGTTTCACCTACAGCCTTGTGACTATAAGGTAAATCCTTTTGGAAAATACTAACAGACCATTAGCTTCCACCAACTCAAAATCGAAGAGTGGCATCAGATTACATCTGAGGCCTACCTGACATTCCCATCAGTGTAGTTAAGAAAATATCTTGAGGTTGGAGAGATGGCTCAGAGGTAAAAAATACTGTTGCTCTTGCCAAGGATCCAGGGTTAGTGTCCAGCACCCACATGGTAGCTCACAACCATCAGTAACTCCAGTTGCAGTAGAGCCAAACCCCGTTTTCCGACCTCTGCGGGCACCAGATACATGGTGCATATATGTACACGCAATCAAAACACTCATATACACATGAACAAATCTAAAATAAAAAAATTTAAGTGTTTGATTCATAAATTTTGTTCTTTAACTATAAAAACTTGGACTGGTAAGATGGCACAGTGGGCAAAGACATGTGCCACCAAGCCTGATGACCTCAGTGCATCCCCAGGGTTCACATGGGGGAAGGAGAAAACTCCACAAAGTTATCCCAGGACTTCCACTTACATACCTCTGTGTATACACACAGGCATGTAAACAAGCAAATATACACACATAAATAAATGTAACTTAAAAGATTGAAACACTTCAGAAGCTGGAGAGATGGCTCAGCAGTTAAGAGTACAAAGGACCTGGGTTTGATTCCCAGCACAAATGTGGTGGTTCACAACAATCTATAACTCCAGTTCTAGGGAATTTGATACCTTTTTTTTTTTAATGGATGGAATCATTATCATATTTTATTTTGGTTTTTAAATTTTATTTCTTTTATGTGTATAAGTGTTTTTATGTCTGTGTACCACCTGCATGTCTGGTACCCTTGGAGGTCAGAAAAGGGCTTTTGGAGCTGGGCGTTGGTGGCGCACCCCTTTAATCCCTTAATCCCAGCACTCGGGAGGCAGAGGCAGGTGGATCTCTGTGAGTTCGAGGCCAGCCTGGTCTCCAGAGCGAGCGCCAGGACAGGCTCCAAAGCTACACAGAGAAAGCCTGTCTCGAAAAACCAAAAACAAAACAAAACAAAAAAACAGATCCTATGGGGATCTGGAGTTTTAGATGGTTGTGAGCCGCCATGTGGCTGCTGGAAATTGAACCTGGGTCCTCTGGAAGAACAGCTAGTGCTCCTAACCACAGAGACATCTCTCAATGCCTAAATGCCCTCTTCTGACCTCCTCCAGCACCAGGCACACAGGTACTACATACATACAGGCAAACACACATAAAATTTAAAATCTAAAAAAAGATAAAAACTTCCTGAAACTGTTACCATGTTTGAACGTGGTTTGGCAGATAACCTTAATCTATGTTCCCATGATATGGTCATTCCTATGTGGCTACAGGATTAACTTCTATTCCCTTTAAGATGAGACAGGATCTTACACGCCCCAGCCTAGCCTTGAACTTGATATGGAATATAGCTGTCAATGATCTCAAGAATCTCAGATTCTTTCCCCTTCCACCTCCTGAGTGCTGGCATTATAGCCATGTGTCATCACACCTGGTTTATGAGAGCTGAATTTTGGCATCAGCAGTTGTGATCCTCAATCTTTTTTTATTTTAAAGATTTGTTTTGCGGGGGCTAGAGAGATGACTCAGAGGTTAAGAGCATTGACTGTTCTTCCAGAGGTTCTGAGTTCAATTCCCAGCAACCACATGGTGGCTCACAACCACCCTCTATGAGATCTGGTGCCCTCTTCTGGCGTGCAGGCAGAAGACGGTATACATAATAAATACATAAAATCTTAAAAAAAAAAATTGTTTTTTGCCTGCCAATGGTGGTGCCCGCCTTTATCTCAGTACTTAGAAAGCAGAGGCAGGTGGATCTCTGTGAGTTTGAGGCTAGCCTGGTGTACAGAGTGAGTTCTAGGACAACCAGAGAGATCCTGTCTCCAAAAACAAAAAGACAAAGATTTGTTTTTATAATTTTTTAAGTTATATGTATGTATGCATGTGTGTAAGTATGTGTACATGACTGCAGATGCCCTCAGAGCTAAAGGAGTCTGACTAGAGCTGTAGTTACAGACAGATGTGAAACATCTACTATAGGTGCTGGTAGCAGAAACTGGATCCTCTGGGAAAACAGCAAATGCTCTTAACCACAGAACCATCTCTCCCTAAACCCTCAGTCTCTTAGTAGTAGGACAAAAGTAGAAGACTTGAGGTCTTTTTACTCATCGTCTGTACTCCACAGTCATCAATAATATGCAAAGGAAGGCCTTCGGTCACCCAATCACTAAGCTGTAGCTGCCATACTCCTGTTGTCCTTTTCATACCTATGCTTTCCTTGGCATCGGCTGCACATCATAGTATTCATTGCCTCCTTGAGGTCATCTTGTAGCTTCGACAGAAACTCATTCACTGACCGGCTCAGCTCATTCTCTGCCATTCGTTTCCTGAAAGGAGAAAGGTTTTGTAAGTCAGGGTATTAAAGTACAAAGACAGTCAGATCTGGATGCCTCTACAGCAGTGGTTCTCAACTTTCCTGATGCTATGACTCTTTTAATAGAGTTCTTCATGCTGTGACGACCCCGACCATAAAACTTTTGATGCTACTCTATAACTGTCATTAATATCTGATATGCAACCCATGTGAAAGAGTCATTCAACCCCCAAATGGGTCATGAAGCACAGGTTGAGAACCACTGCTCCAGAGGCTGCTGGCTAAAATAAAATCTCAAATAAGTTCTTTCTGCCTGAGTGCCTCCACCCACAAGTCTAGGACCTTCTATTTGAGGTTTTCCCATCTGCTTCACCTGAAATGTCCCATTTCAAACTCACATCTCATACTCCTTCCGCCTTTCTGGGTTGCTGACAATGTCCCAAGCTGCCCGCAAAACTTTGAAGGCCTCCTCAGCCCTGGGATGATGATTTTTATCAGGATGAACCTACCCAAAACACAGAGGCATTTCATCACAAATCAGTTCTACCCCTCCCCCATCTCAGGTTGTGTGTATGTCTGCATGTTCGAGAGCATATCCATATGTACATGAGCACGCTGTCACCATGGGAATGGGAGTTACAGGCAATTGTAAGCCACATGAACAACAAGTAAGTACTCTTAACCTCTGAGCCATCTCTAGCCCCTTCTCTTTTTTTAATTTTTTATGGTTGTTGTTTTTTTGCCTCCCCTTCAACACCGAACCCCCCCCAGGGTTTCTCTGTGTAACAGCTCTGGCTGTCCCGGAATTCGCTTTGTAGACCAGGCTAGCCTGGAACTAAGATCTGCCTGCCTCTGCCTTTTGAGTGCTTGGATTAAATGCCACCATTGCCCAGCCAGGTGTATTTTTTTAATTATGTGTATATATGTGTGTGTCCATGTGTGGATATGTGTACATATAAGTGTAAGTGCCTATGGAAGCCAGAGGAGACAGATCCCCTTGGAGTTGGAGCTGGAGACAGCTATAGGTGCTGGCAATTGAGCTTAGCTCCACAACAAGCACATGCTCCCAACTACTAAGCCATCTCTCTAGCCTCTCATAGATATTCTTATATCAAAGAATTCTTTTTCATTATCCTTTTGGAGAATCAATATAGTTTCATGGACAATTACCATAGCTTGTGAAGAGATCTGGGTTTAAATCAGGGCTTTCCTTTTAAGCTATATGGCCTTGAATATTTTTATGTGTCATAGATTTTCAAGATTAAATAAGAATATATATGAAGAAACAGGGAGATGGCTCAGTGGGTAAAAGTGCTTGCTGTGCAAGCATTAGGACCCGACCTGAATTCAAATCCCCAGAACCCACATAAAAGCTGGACTATACAGGGATAAAGTGTCTATAATCCTAGCATTCCTACAAGGAGATGGAAAGTAGAGACAAGAGAATCCTCAGAAGCCAGCTAGTTTAGCATAAGCAGTAGAAAAACAATCAAGAGACCCTTTCTAAACAAGGTAGAAGGCAAAGACCAATACCTTAAATTGTGCCCTGACCCACCCCATCCCACATGTGTGACCACATTCACGAACAATACAGACAAAATTCCCATGTAAAGTATGTGGCCCAGAATTTGACTCTAGGGTGACCTACCATCCCAGTTTTCTGGAACTATCCCAGCTTAGCTCTGAAAGCCCCAAGTATCAGGAACTCCTTAGCTAGACAAACCGGGATATGTGAATCACCCTAACTGACATGTAAAGCCCTTACAGTTTAGCTTTATTACCAGTCTTAATAAAAAGTTTCCAATACGTTACACATTGAAACTCATTCTTTTCCAACTTCACATTTTCTTATCTGGCAGAACATGGTGGCACACACCTTTAATCCCAGCACTCAGAAGGTAGAGGCAGTCGGATCTCTGTGAGTTCAAGGCCAGTGTGATCTAAGTTACAGGACAGCCAGGAAACACAGAGAAACCCTGTCTGGAAAAAAATCAAAAACCAAAAAATCACAACAACAAAAACAAACAAAAATTTCTTATCCAAAGTTGGAAGTGGTAGCACATTCCTATAATCCAAGCAGTAGGATGCTGAGTTCAAACTCAGTCTCTCCTCTCTCCCTCCCCTTTTAAGATCAGATGTAAGCTCGTAAGTACTGCTCCAACACCATGCCTACCTGTCTGCTGCCATACTCCCTACCATGATGGTCATGAACTCACTCTTTGAAACTATAAGCTCCCAATTAAAAATGTTTTCTTTTTAAGTTGCATTGATTATGGTGTCTCTTCACAGCAATATAAAAGTAACTAGGAGAGGGGTGGTAGGGAAGGAGGAGAGGGAGACTGACATGTAAAACAATCTTGTTTCTAATTCAAATTAAAAAAATATGCCAAAAAAAAAAGAAAAAGAAAAGTAACTAAGAGACCCTCATATCCGAAACTTTCTACTGATCTGCCTTCTGTTCCAGAAATGAAAGCATATTAAGATCTCATTAGTTGGGTTGGAGAGATGGCTCAGCCATTAAAGGCTAGGCTTACAACCAAAAATATAAGATCCCAGAAAGTTTTTTTATACTTTTTCAGCCTTTTCTGCACAACAAACAATAGCCTGTCTTCCTATAGCTTCCTGACTGTTCCCGTCCATCTGCACTACCCTAAAGCACAGAGATGAGTCTCACCACTGATGCCAAACAAAAAGAATGCTTTTAAAACTTCACAGGCTCAGCTGGGCAGTGGTGTTGCACGCCTTTAATCCCAGCACTCGGGAGGCAGAGGCAGGCGGATCACTGTGAGTTCGAGACCAGCCTGGTCTACAAGAGCTAGTTCCAGGACAGCCTCCAAAGCCACAGGGAAACCCTGTCTCGGGGGGAAAAAAAAACTTCACAGGCTCAAGCTCTTGTAACAGGCCTTTAAAGGTATTCACACTGGGGCCTAGGTTATAACAAGAGAAGCCAACAGAAATTCTAGCCCAGAACAAGAGAGATTTGGGGGTTAGACCTGGGTATATAAAGGATGAAAGGACACCTCTATCCAAGAGAAGCCGGAAAACAAGAATGTAAGAATGATGTCTGCTAAAAGGCATGAAGGTGAAACAAAGGAGTTCTACTACTATTATTAACAATTTGAGGGAAAAAGTAATTGTTATTTACTCTAAGAATATCCCAGGAACATGTCTTTTCCACTTAGTTCCTTACTAAGTTACCAGCTAAGGGCTTACTGTACTTTTAATTGTCAAGGAAAACCCTGGTTGCCCATTCCTCTTTATGTCATACAACCACTGTGGTAATTTGCATATTGTAATGTTTTACCAATCCAGGACCATACATTCAGTCAAGTCAGCCTCAGGTGCAATTTTACATTTATTATTTACACTCATAATATAGCTTTACTCACACACACAGAAACAGCAGGGCTGGGGGCTTTAGCTCAGTTGTAGAGTGTATGCCTAGAATGAGCAAGGCTCTGGGTTTGATCCCCAGCACCGCAAAAAATAATATTAATTTCTCTCAAGTATATAGTACATCAAAACCCCCCTTCATAGTTAAAAAAAAGAAACATATCTTCATGCACATACATGATATGCATGTCTCTGTTGTGACTTATGCTCCTTTTTTGTTTTTTTTTGGTTTTTCGAGACAGGGTTTCTCTGTGGCTTTAGAGGCTGTCCTGGAACTAGATCTTGTAGACCAGGATGGTCTCGAACTCACAGAGATTCACCTGCCTCTGCCTCCCGAGTACTGGGATTAAAGGTGTGCGCCACCAACGCCCGGCTGACTTATGCTCCTTTTTTTTGCTCCCTTTCATATTGTGGGTCTTAGTTCCTGTTTTCAGGTTAGGGATGTATGAATGTCAGAGGGATAGGATAACACTTGCCTAGCATGCACAAGGTCCTGGAGGGACTCCAGTCTCAATCCACAGGAAAAAAAGAAGCTGTTTCCTTCTTCCTGGTCCTGGAATGACCACTGATATGCACATCCTGAACACCACACACTAGGCCTACACTTGCATCTCCAGGAGAGGCTGGTTCTCTCCATGTTTAAAATCTCCTGTTGGGGCTGGAGAGACAGCTCAGTGGCTAAAACACTTGGTTTTCTTGTAGAGGACCCAGGTTCAGTTGCAGTTCCCACATGGTTGCTCACAACCATCCCTAATTCCAGCTCCAGGGGAAACACTCATTATCTCCTTGAGTACCAGGCTGCACATGGTACACATGCATACATGGAGGTAAACACTTGTACACATAAAATAAGTCTAAAAAGGCAATTTCTTGCTGGGCACTGGTGGCACATGCCTTTAATCCCAGGGAGGCAGAGGCAGGTGGATCTCTGTGAGTTTGAGGTATACAGAGCTAGTTCCAAGACAGTCAAGGCTACACAAAGAAACCCTGTCTCTAACAAAACAAAAAAAAATTTTCCTCCTTTATCATTCATGGTGATGCACACTTATAATCCCAGCACTTCCAAAGGCAGGAGACTCACAGATTCAAAGTTAGCTGGAGCTTTATAGCAATACTCTACCCCAAGCAACAAAATAAAAATTCCTTTGTTCAGGTGAGAGCAACTAAGGTAATGCCTGACTGGACCTCTTCCCTATCCTAAGTAGAGGGATTTCATTTAGCTACTGCAGAGTGAGTTCAACCTGTCTGTTATATTACCCACCACCTCCCCCTACTCCCCCCAAAATCCTTCATGACAAAAGACTTTAAATGAGAGAGAGTTAGATCCCTAGTCAGAGAAAAGACTTGATGGCTCTTGCCTAAGAATGTTTCCCTTAGCTAGGTATGGTGTTAAGTGCCTATAAATCACAGCACTAAGAGATGGAGGCAGGAAGAGTTATGAGTTCTAGGTTAGCCTGTCTACATAGTGAAGCCCTGCCTCAAAAACAAAACAATCCTTCAGCTTCCGGTTGCCTCCTGCTCAGCCTTCCTTTAATTTTACACTCCCTAAAACTGGAACAGAAGATACAAGGGAGAACAAGAAGCAGAGGAGTAGAGGAGGGTACTCACCATCACTGCTAGCTGCCTATAGGCCTTCTTTAGCTCCATATCTGATGCTGTGGCTTCAACCCCCAGCACATGAAAAGGGTTCAGTTCATCCTCAGGGACCCCGGCCATGGTCAAAAGTCGGGCCACTTCTTCTTCTGGCTGGCAGTGGCGCCCACTAGCTGCAGGTGCATTACCTTGCTTATTAGTCCTCGGCTTGACCCAAGGAAACTCCAGCCAGTTCCGCTGAACTAATCTTACCAGCTGCTGCCATGGCCTGCTATCTCGAAGCAGAGTCAAGCAACGGTGCACAGCTGGAGAAGCCAGCCAAGAGAACAGCCTGGTGGTCCTATCCCTCCAGCCTAACCTGTCACCCAGTCCCACCAAAAACCGCCAGCCCAGCTGCAGACAACCCAAAAGGAGGGCAAGAGCCAGGAGCAGGAAAGCACCCACTAGCCTAAGAAGACGGGTGAATAGCCCTGCTGCACAGGAAAAGCTCTGGCTTAGGCACTGGACCATCACCTGGGCCCAGCCCCCCAATCTCCCTGCCCAGGATCCCACCCAAACTCGAAAGAGGTTCAGGTCACTGCCTTTCAGCTGCCTGCATGCATAAATGAGATGGCCACACGTTTCTACATACTCTCCCACCAATACCAGAAGTTCAATCAGCCACCAGAAGCCTGCCTGTCCAAGCTGACATAGCTCCTCCACGCCCCACAGTCCCAGGCCTCTGCGCTTATCTGTCTGATTTCGTTTTCGGCCCAGCCGATGACGACCTGGGGACCTGGGATCTCTGCGTCCACTATCCCGAGTATCCTCCTTGGTCAAAAAACGGTGCCTCTGCCTCCGGGATGGGGGTTTCTTTCCACTGGACACACGTGAAAAATCACTGGGAAATTTAAGAGGTTCCTCGTCATCATATTCTTCTTCTAACTCTTCATCTTCCCCCAAGGCTGGGGAGGTGCAGTGGTGGCAAAAGTTGCTAGAAGAGCCATCTCCTTCCTCAGAGTAAGTCCCTTCGGGAATTCCAGGGCTTCCCTGGCAGTTACAAGCAGACGGAATGGAAAGAAAAGAAGGGCTCCCGTCCTCCTGGTACCCAGTCTCGTTCTCTCTTGAGAGTTCCTGGTCCGCTCCTGACCCTTCTGAGGATGTCTCACTCTCATCAAGGTAGCCTCCTTCCCTAGGTGGTCCTGGACCCCTTGGAGGTCCATGGCTTGGATCCGACCAGTGAGCTGGGTTTGGGGGCTGTGTGTACTTAGAACCAGAGGGCTCTGTGAGGCAGCGTGTACCATTAGGAGCAGTCTCTGTTGAGTCCCTGAGTCCTGAGAATGAAAGTATTTCAGGGTCCACAGAGGGTCCTGATGTCCTGAGGGAGGCACCACCAGTGTGATGGGCTCCACACAACCCTCCTTCTCCGGGGTGCTTCTGGGCCATGACCCCGGGGCTTCCTAAGGAGTTTAGGTCACAGCCATTATGGTAAATTCTGTTGCCTGCAACAAAGGTATCAAGTTGGAAAGAACCAAGGGAGAAAGTTAAACAATGTACCCAACTCCACCCTCGCCGCCTAAGCGCAAATTCTTTGGAGACATTCGCTAATCCTAACAATAAACCAGAATCAGACTGACCACAACCCTGCTTGCACCAACCCCGACCTCAGAAACCCCTCACCCCCGAAATCTTTAATTTCTCTTTTTTTCCTCAGGAAAGCTAAACTCTTCAGTCTGGGAAATGGGGGGAACGGGAGGTTTACCGCAAAGGGTGTGGTGGGGACGGGGGGAGGGGAGGAGATTACTCTTAGAAAAAAAAAAAAAAAAGACTGCCTGAAAGAGAGGCCGTAATCTGTCAGAAATGGGTGGGGACAGTGCAGCTTAAGGGAAAGGCTGAGGGCGGAGCCTAAGAGGTGTCCCAGCAGAAGACCACCCGAGAACCCACCGACCGGGTCCAAGGGGCAAAGGCGACGTACCGAAGAGCGGCGGTAACTCCTCCCCCTCGAGCAGCTGCGCCTGAGGCCAGGGGGAGCTACGAGAGCAGCTCCCCCGGCTCCGCCTCCCGCTCACGCTCCGCTTCCGCCTTCCGTCCCCGCCGCGGCCGCCTACTTCCACTTCCGGGGTCACCGGGGAAAAGCCGGGAAGGAAGGAGAAAAGCGGTTGGCGGGGCCGCGAGCCGGCGGGGGCTGCGAGCGTAGAGTCAAGCGAGGGGGCGGCGCCAGAGCGCCCTGGCCCCGCCCCTTAAAGAGCCCCGGGCCGCCGGCGTGTGAGCCGCACAGGTCGCGCTGCCGCGGGTGAGCGGGTGAGCTGTCCGCCGAGGCCTGCGGGCTGTGTTCCTCGTCACTGCTGAAGTCGGAAGATGAAAGACAGCCGCCAGTCTACACATAGTCTGTGGCTCGCAGGCAGCCAGCCAGAGCACGCAGAGGAGCCGGCGCCCTCTGCGCGCCCAGACCCTTCCCTATCGGCTGCCCTGCCAGAGAGGAAGACAAGTGTGTGTCGCGGACTAGCTCGCCCCCTGACTACACGCGACAGACACTGCTCTCCCGGACCCAGCTGGCGAGCTCCCACGCCGCTGATCCGCCCCCTGTGAACGCGGCGCCTGGGCCGGGCTAGGGACTACGGCCAAGGGACTACGGCCAGGGGATCCGGAGCGTGGCTCCGCGGGGCTCCGAACCCAGCCCAGAGTAACAGAACCCCGCGCTCATCTGCATGCCGCTTTGCATCTCATTTACATAATGAGCTTTGGGTCCACACCCGCACGCGCCCGGAACCCTTCGCAGACCCAAGCTTGTGGATCCTCTCCTCTACACACGCTCCTGAAGCCTTACAGTTCTGTCATTGTCCCTGCCAGGCCCGTCTTGCTCCGCAAGTTTTTTTTACCCATGAACACTGGTTAAAAAAAAAAAAAAAAAAAACCCGTCCCCGCATCCCGTATCCTGACCACCCGGTTCTCCAGAAGACAATACTCCAATTCTCTGGGAAGTGGGAGAAACCAAGCTGGACCTGGGGGTGCGTTGGGACCCCATTGGGGCTTCGACGACGTCAAGTTGTCGATTAATCTCCTCAGCATTCAGACGCCTTCCATCTTAGTATTGATGGGCATCCCAAATCTCTCACTGCTATGGTGGGGGGGGTGGGTCTAGTCCTAGATTAGAGAAGTAGGTAGCCTGGGATCCCCCACACACAGGGGTAAAGATTGAGGGGGCCCGCCCCGTGATGTCATCCCCCACCCCATACACACACCCTGTCTCCTTCCTCCGCACACATCCCTACCCCCCAAGCTAGTTGCATTTAGCTCACAGGGTTTGGGTTCGGACTTTAAGAAGTTTAGGGAGCAACGAGCACAGTGGGCCTGGGGTGGGGGAAGGGTGCCTGCGGGCAACGGCCACCCCTACGCCTAGGACCTCTGGGCTGGGATGAAGCTGGAGGTCTAAGCAATTGCACCCCTTTGCTCTCTCTCCTCAGCCCCGGAGGGTGGTGAGTAGTTAAGACCCTCCCTAACCTCTCCTCGTTTAGGGTCCCAGACTCTTAAGCGTTTGAGAAGAGCCCCAGGAGTTCTCCAAACCAGCCCCTTAGCCTAAATCCTCAATCTCCAAAAGGCAGAAAAAGGAAGATGCATCGGCATCGCCCTACTCCCTCAGTTTCCCAGTGCCAGCCTCTCCTCAGTAATCCTTCAGGATCAGAATTCAAATCCCATTGGCAACCCCCGCATGCCAGAATGAGAGGGTGGGTGGAACAATTAAAATTCCCCGGCGCTGCATCTGAGGCGAGTAGCAAGTGGATACCAGGATTGTGAGATGTCTGTGGGCAAGGAGCCTGCTTACTCCATGTAGGGCCATGGGATTTGGACTGGCTGTGTTCTCCCTGCAGCTCCATCTCGGCATAAAGCCAAGACTTCAAAAATCTTGACAGGGTGACTGGGTGACTCTTAATTCTTTATCTGAAACCTCTTTTAAATGTCTGTTCCCTTTCTTCCTTGGGGGTTGCGTTTAGCTCACAGGAGGATTTGGGCTCCAACTTGCAGTTTAGGGAGCAACAAGTACAGTGGTGGGGGGAGTGCCTGCAGCCAGTGGCCACCCTGTGTCTAGGACCTCTGGGCTGGGATGAAGCTGGAGGTCTAAGCCATTCCACCTCTTTGCTCTTCTCAGCCCTGGAGGGTGGTGAGCAGTAGCCCTGAGACCCTAAGATGACTCATCCTCTCCTCTTCCTTCCTCTCCCCCTTTTATTAATCCTGCCCTGTCTGATTCAGCAGGGGGGTTGGTATGGAGTCCCAGCTGCAGATGAGACAGGAGTTGCTTTTTAGTTGGAACAGATACAGAATCCTCAAGGTTTGTGGTCTCTGCTCTCTGTTCTCTTCCAGGCTTACCAACCCCTGCCAGATAGTTATGGATGGATGAGAGAAGCTGACTCCAGCCCTCCACTCTGTGACCATCTTCCCTTCTACCATGGAGAAAACTGTGTTGCCCCTGACTACATCTGACCCAAGACCCTTTCATCAACAACTCCCAGAGCCTCCAGACCTAGGATGTGTCTTGAGACCGCAGGACAGCCTTGAATTGGCCCCTGCCCTTGTGTGTGCCCTTTGCTGCTGCTTTGGAATCGTCTACTGCTGCTTTGGTGAGGGCGGGGCCTGGGGGGGCAGCAACTTAAGACTGTTATCCTCAAGAATGCTGTCACCTTTCTTCCTTGTTCCCAGGCCACTTCACCTCCTCTGTCAGGAGATGCCTACCCTCGGAGTTTTCCATACTGCTTCTGCCAGCTTCTTGTCATTCCTGCTTGCCCATGCCCTCTGGCTTCTGCCTCTGGCTCTATTATTTGCCTTTCCTCTGTCTCCTACCTCAAAATTTCACTCCTAGGTATCCTCCTCACCAGAGACTTCAACTTTCCTCAGAACTGGGTCAGTGTGGTGATTTCCTAGCTACCATTCCTGGAGGAGCTAAACATGGTCCTGTTTTCCCTCCACAATGCCTCCACCTTATCTCCTGATTTCCCACCTATCCCCTTCAGAGTTTGATCTGTCACTGGGGCTTTTCCTTTTTTTTTTTTTTTTTTTCTCCCGAGACAGGGTTTCTCTATGTAGGTTTGGAGCCTCTCCTGGTACTCGCTCTGAAGACCAGGCTGGTCTCGAACTCACAGAGATCCACCTGCCTCTGCCTCCCAAGTGCTGGGATTAAAGGCGTGCGCCACCAACGCCTGGCCTGGGCTTATCCTTTTCTTCCCCTCGCCTTGAGGTTCCCACAGTAGGCTGCTCCTGGCTTCTACTCCTTTGGTTAGCTGTTCCTTTCCCAATACACCAGAGCCATCCCTGTAGGACCCCCTTTCTGCCTCTCAATGCCTCCTGCCTCCCTTCCCAGGCTACCGCTGCTTCAAGGCAGTGATGTTTCTCTCGGGTCTGCTGTCAGGAGCTCTGGTGATCTTCCTACTGTGCCACAAGGAACGGGTGCTGGAGACACAATTGAGCCTGGAGGTGAGCGCAGGCATCGCGCTGGGCATCGGACTCCTCTGCGGCCTGGTCACCATGCTGGTTCGCAGTGTTGGACTCTTTCTGACTGGCCTCCTGCTAGGTCTGACCCTGGGTGCTGGAATCTTATTAGGCACTGAACCCATCTACCAGCCACATTCAGCCTGGGTGCCGATTGGTGGACTGATGGGGCTGGCACTGCTGGGAGCCCTGCTCACACTCCGGTGGCCACGTCCATTCACAGTTCTAGGCACAGCCCTGCTTGGTGCTGCAGTGCTGGTGGCCTGTGCTGACTACTTCTTGGAAGGGCTGGCCCTGGGCACTCGGCTGGGTGAGCGCCTGCAGGCGCTTCCAGAGTTGCTTCCTCTTTGCTGGTATAGCTGGGTCTTACTGGGGACCTGGCCAATCTTGGGGGCTCTTGGAACACTGGCCCAGTGGAAACTCATGGCTGAGGAACCTGGAAGCCACACCAATGGTGAGTTAGTGCTGTGATACAAAAGCAGCCAGCCTGCCCCTACTGCTATCCCTGATTCCTACACTTGAGGGGAAGGAAAAAGGTTGAGAGAGATGAGGATTGTGGAGGATTTTCAAGTCAAACAGGGCAGGCACTGAAGGAAGTCTGGGTAGAATAAGAAAAATTGCCAGGAGGTACAGAGACGAGTTATTAAGTGCTGTTATGAGAGGGTAGAGAGGAAAGATAGGAGGGAAATGTAGAAGAAATCTACTGAAGGGAAGTTGAGGCTTGAGAGGTCCACAACAGGAAGGCCAAGTGGATTTCTATGGATTTTGATTCTGTTTGGAGTTGTATTCAGTACCTAAAAAAGCCCCCTTGAATCTGTGTTGCCTCCTCCCCAACAGTGGTCTTGAGCCACCAGCGAAGGCATCTCCAGCTCCTCCGGATCCATCAGCAAGAGGCTAAGTGGCATCGGAACCCTTCTGGAGTGGGACTGTGTGAAAGCAGCTATCGGAATCAGCTTCCCCCCAATATCCAGAACCCCGGTGACAGTCTGGCCCCAGTGAGTGGGAGGGTAGGGCACCCCGGGGGAGGCTGGGTCAGAGGGCATACAGTGATGGCCGGGATGAGCTGAGGGCTCTGACACAGAACCCCCCCCCCCTTCTACTCTGGCTGCCCTGTGTCCATCCAGTTATCTCCAGAGTCTCCGTGAGTGCCAGCTGGAACCAAGCACCCAGGTCACAGGCCCCCACACTGTCCTGGACCTGGATCCTGACTGCAGTTCCACTCTCGTCCTCACCACCTTCGCACTCTGCCCAGACCTGAGCCTTAACCGCTAGGGATACCAATAACCATAGGGAGGGCAGGAGGCTGCTAACTGAGAGATCACTAGGTGGATAGGGACCTGAGCCCACCAGACCCACACAAATTTCCCTACCTCTTGGACTTGGGGATAGGCTTTGTGCCCAGACCAATCCTTTTAGAGACAGGCAGAGAGAATTCCT
Source organism: Cricetulus griseus (assembly GCF_003668045.3). Taxonomy (NCBI): domain Eukaryota; kingdom Metazoa; phylum Chordata; class Mammalia; order Rodentia; family Cricetidae; genus Cricetulus; species Cricetulus griseus. The sequence goes on from NW_023276806.1 coordinate 129,116,038, forward strand.
ATAAAGATGGGGGAGAGTGGAAATAGAAGCACCTACCTTAGTAGAGGTGCCCTGCTCCCTAGAGACGCTGACTCCAAACCAAGGAGGTTTGCCCAAAACAGCTTTTTTTTTTTTTTTTTTTTTTTAATTCTTGTAATGCTGAGATGGAACCCCGAGTGTTGCTCATAGTAGGCAAGAATTCTACCACTGAATTACAACCCATTCCCAAATATCCATTTAAATATCTCCGTGTGCCTTACCATGGTAAATATGGGGCTTTATTGTAGGGCCTATAGAAAATTGGGGAACACCCTAACGCATTTGGTAGTAGGGAGAATGGTACAGAAGAACTCCAAGACCCCCAGCTCCCGGGCTCCTTAGTATGGGTAATTGGGCTTCTGGCCGGCCTTTCTCCATGGGCCCCATAAACTCGAGTCCCCTCTACCTCAGTGGGGAACACAGTCCTCCATGGTGCTTTCTCCTCCCTCTTCAATGAGGGAAGACCACAGAATCTGCCTCAGCTCCCCTCTCTCCAAAAGCTGGCTCTGTGCTCCAAGAAGAAATCATTGGCTCACATGACTGATTCTTGCCTTTTTGTCCAGAGGAGCCTGGACTTGAGGGCTGTGTGGTAGTCAAGTGCCTTCTGTGTCTCAATGTAGGTAATACCAGTTTCCTCCTGAACCAGAATTTGGGTCCAGCCACTAACCCATTCTAAATCTCCCTCCTCTAACTCCTGAGCCAGGTCTGATTCCTGGTTTCCCAGGCAATATGAAGGAAGACATATCCCTCCCCTGAGCAGCAAATGTGTAATAAGAGGGAGAAAGAACACGGGAACATGGCAATAAAATGGCACTGAAAATTCAAATGGGGAGTTGAATCTCTACTGTTGCTTTTTACTTTCTTTACACCACAAAACAAAGGTAATCTGTCACCTAAAGATTGATATAGACAGCACAGTTCTCTCTCAGAAATATGAAGTTAGCCTTTATTAAATACAGATGTGTTGGACTCCATCAGCTACTTCACATATAGTATTTCATCTAACATAACAACCCTATACATTGATATTAACCTTATTTTGTTAATAGAAAATCCAAGGTTTTACAAGGCAAATTAACTTGCTGAAAGCTACAGTCAAATGTCTCAAAAACTCCAAAGCCCTTGCTCAATTTACTAGCTGTGCTGTTTCTTGCCCTTTATGTTGGAAAGAACAGAATCCAGGTATCCAGTAACCTAGCTGTTGCCTCCTGTCAGCTAAAAACTAACTGACAGCCAGACATGGTAGTACATGCCTTAAATCTTTTCTTAAAAAATAGAACACAGCCGGGCGTTGGTGGCGCATGCCTTTAATCCCAGCACCCGGGAGGCAGAGGCAGGTGGATCTCTGTGAGTTCAAGACTAGCCTGGTCTACAAGAGCTAGTTCCAGAACAGCCTCCAAAGCCACAGGGAAACCCTGTCTCGGAAAAAAAAAAAAAAAAAAAAAAAAAATAGAACACAGGGGCTGGAGAGATGGCTCAGCAATTAAGACCACTGACTGCTCTTCCAGAGGACCCACATGGTAGCTCACAATTGTCTGTAACTCCAGTTCCAGAGGATCTGACACCCTCAAACAGGCATACAGGCAGGCAAAACATCAATGCGCGCACACACACACACAAAAAAAAATTTAAAAAAAGAACACTAGCCAGGCTTGGTAGCACATGCCTTTAATCCCAACACTCAGGAGCTCCAGAGGCAGAGGCAGGTGGATATCTGTGAATTTGAGACCAGCCTGGTCTACCCAGAGTGTTTGAGAACAGTCTTAGCCAGTACTATGTAGAAAGAGACCCTGCCCAAAAAAAAAAAAAAAAAAAAAAAAAAAATCAAAAACCTGATTGATAATTTTCCTCCACCAGAGAATAGATGACACACTTGAAAGAGCTATGTGACAAAGAGAAATGGGAATTGGAAACTGACTCAGAAACAAGGAGGCACCTTGTAGGAAAGTGGTGTCCAGAATTAGAATATTAGTGGTGTGAGGTCTACGGCTAGTGCGGATGCTGTATCATCTGCACAGTCCTAATGAGCAGACATCAATTAGTTCTTAGGCTCCCAGCGGGGTGACACCAGCAGGGGGGTCTGAAAAGTTAGCAGAGTCCATAGCTGAGGGAGTAATGTCCAAGACTGAGGGAGTGGTATCCAAGAGTGTGACTGTGCTTGAGGGAGTAATGTCGCCAGGTAAGGAGTTAGTGTCTGGAGTCTGAGGATGACAGTGCATCCAGTGTGTGACATTTCTGGGATAGCCCTTTGCCACTCGAAGCTGATGGTTAAGACGCCAATACTCATTGCCCTTGAAGAAGTAGACTTGGCCATCTTGCCAGCTCATCGCTGCCGAGGGTCGGTCTGGCACGCCAGTAAACAATTTCTTGATCGGTTTGGGGTAGCGGCTGAAGTCCGTTCTGGCCAGCTCATCCCATTGCCAGTACCCTGAGCCCTAATTTGGGGTGGGTGGGAGGAAGAGAATGAGAGAGCTTAAGGACCCCAGAGGTTGATCCAAACTGCAGAAGGCAACTCTTTAAGGGTGAGACTTTGCCCTTCAGTATGAGTTAGCCTGCCCATCCTCAGAAGAGATTATCCCCAACTTTGCTGTACCTTAAAAAGGAACACCTTTTGATTAACAGGCCAATAGAGCGCTGCATCCAGGTTGGGTTCTACCCTGTTGAGTTTCATGGGAAAGCCAGGAGACATCTTGAAACCCACATATCGCCAAACCTTGTTTCCTGAGAATGGCCAAAGGAAGAGCAAGTTGTTGTCATCAGATTTGGGCTTTTGGTTCCTCTCTCACCCTCTCAGAAGCTTCTCAATGCCTCCTCCCATTCACAGCTTTTTGATGACCAGGCCCTTAGGCAAGACCTAAAAGTACCGCACTTACCCTTGAAGAAATGAATCCATCCTGTTCTAGGAGAGTAGACAGCAGCATCTAAGTTTCCAGGGAGTCCCTCCCAAAGAGCAGACACTCGGAACAAGGGACCTGGCCCTGAATCTGTAACTGTCCACACGTAGTCCCCCTTGAAAGCATAGGTCTTCCCACGAGGCCCTGAGAGCAGAAGCCAGTTAACATGTTTGAGAGACAGTGAATGATTCCTGAGTATCTCAGGTGGTTTCCTTTCTGTCTACTGATATGCTCTTCAAAAAGCCACTCAACTTCCAAAGGGCAGAGAAGGAAGACACAGGGCTGAGCATCTCCTTTGTTGTTCACAGCCCTCCAATCAGTCAGCTGTTCCTCTTTGGAGACCCTAGTGCCCAGGTCCAGGTTTAAAATCTTACACACAGGCACCAAGTCCCTTCTAATAGGCATTGCAGTCAATTCCAGCTTGCTATCTTGCTATGTTTCAATTTGTGTGTGTGTGTGTGTGTGTGTGTGTGTGTGTGTGTGTGTGTGTGTGTGTGTGTGTATGTGTGTGGTTTTTTTGAGACAGGGTTATAACAGTCCTGGCTGTCCTGGAACTTACTCTGTAGACTACCAGGCTGGCCTTGAACTCACAGAGATCCACCTGCCTCTGCTTCCCAAGTGCTGGGATTAAGGTCTGCACCATCATGCCTAGCTACCCAGCCCTCTTTTAATTTGACTCCAAGTGCTCCTTCTCCATGCTACACATCTTCCCTGGTCACTAGCTGTATCCTGAGCTCTAACCCCACAATGCTCCTGCTTCAGTCCCATGTCATCCCCATCTGTCCAGGCCTTGGAGTCAGTAGACTGTCTCCAATGCCTGTCAACGGCCTGTTCGGGAAGGGCCTCACCCAGCATCACGGCATCCAGTTCACTGCTGCAGGGGTTTGGCATGGGACTGGGTTTTGTGGTCACTGGTGACACAGTGGTAATCCCAATCTCTTCCTCCTCATCTTCTGCCCCTGGGTTCTTCTTACCTGCAAAGTATAGTAAGACAACCTAGGTAGGTAAAGAAGTCCAAACACTCAGCTCTCCGTCTCCTGTAAGTTTTGTTCAACGGCCCCATAGAGAGGGAAAAGGGAATTCTAAGGAGTTTCTCTTTGAGGTCAGCAATATGCAGGAGTCACAGCTTGGTTTTGAGAAGCACCAGAGAGAAGGAAGTTTCCTAGAATGCATTATTCATTTTCAAGAATGGGGTTTCCTGGCATGGTGGTGCACGCCTTTAAATCCAGCACAAGGGAGGCAGAGGCAAGTGGATCTTCATGAGTTTGTGTCCAGCTTGGACTACAGAGCAAATTCCAGGACAGCAAGGGACACATAACAAAGACCCTGTCTCAAAACAGCAAACAACAAGAACAAAAGAATTAGGGTGTGAGGGGAGAAAGGCCGGGAAGGAAGATTAGACATAAAAGAGTCAAAAATAGAGACAGTTTTTGAGGATGAATAGCTTGAGGAACTGGGCAGAGGAAGAGAAAAACAAAACAAAACAAAAAAGCCATTTCATTCCATGAAAGCTAGCATTGTCTCCTTGAGCTTGGAGAGGCATTAGTCAGATTGACTCTTATGCTCACCATAGAGAGCCTGGATCCCTGCCACATCATCTGGGTGCAGCTTGAAGTAGGGCTGGTAGCCAGCATAGACAGGGGCCATGAGTGCCTGAGTATATCGGGAGTGGCCAAGTCCCAAGGCATGGCCCACTTCATGGGCTGCAATGATTCGCAGGTTCACTCCTTTGTAGGTCCCCTCAGTCCAGAATTCATCACTATCGAAGTGTACACTGCCAAGCTCTGGGATGTCAGCATGGGCCAGGACCTTCCCTGGACAGAGGCAAAGGTAGACAGTTATGTTAGTGCCCACACCGACAGAGCATCATTTGCCTGCTATACACTCAAGCTGCTTTCAAGTGTGGTAACACAGCCATGATCACAGCACTTGGAAGGTAAATCCAGGAGGATCAGAACTTCAGGATCGAGTCCTCCTTCCCTTTCTGCCGACCCGTCAGCAACTAGAGCCCTCATCCAATGGCTGATGGAAGCAGAGACAGACATCCACAGAAATACACTGAGCTGAAATCTGGAACCTAGTTGAAGAGAGGGAGGAATGAAGATCGAAGGGGTCTGTACCAGGTTGGAGAAACCCACAGAAACAGTTGGCCTGAAAAAGGGAAAGCATATCGACCCCAGACGCTGTTGGGGAGGCCAGTGTGGGACTAATCCAGCCCCCTGATCATGGATGCCAATGGGGAGGCCTCTGCACTCCAGGGAGCCTCCGGAGGTGGACTGGCATGTGTGGGGGACTTTGAGAGCCCATTCCACGTGAAGGGATGTGCTCTGTCTCTGGACACATGAGGAGGGGCCTAGGCCCAGCACAGCAAGTTTTGGTGGACTTTGTGGAGCCCCTGTTGGGGGCCCTACCCTTCCTGGGGAGTGGTGGGTGGGTGGGGTGGGGGTAGGTTGGAGGTGGGGGAGGAGGGATTGGGGTGAGGGGAGGGAGAGGGGACTTACATGTGAAACAAGCCTGTTCCCTAACTTTAATTAATAATAATAATAATAAAATTATCTAACAACAAAAAAAAAGAAGTTCAGGATCAGCCACAGCTGCATAATGGGTTTTATGTCAGCTGGGCTACACCACGCACAGCTAACTTAGGTGTTTCTTTTGAATTTCCCAGTCATCACTCAGGGAAACCCAAAACAAAATCTTTGCCTCCCCAGCCACTCCTCTGTGACCCAGTCCCCTCTCAGGGTGAGAGGTTTGAGAGGGGAAATGGAAGCCAGGCATAGGAGTGAAAGAGGAAGGCTGGAGAGATGGCTCAGAGGTTAAGAGCCCTGGCTCTTCCAGAGGTCCTGAGTTCAATTCCCAGCAACCACATGGTGGTTCACAACCATCCATAATGAGATCCAATGCCCTCTTCTAGCCTGCAGGGAGGGATAGATGCAGACATAACACTGTATACATAATAAATAAATAAATTTTAAAAAAGATTGAAAGCCGGGCAGTGGCGATGGTGTATGCCTTTAATCCCAGCACTAGGGAGGCAGAGGCCAGCCTGGTCTACAAAGCTTCACAGAGAAATCCTGTCTCGAAAAAAATAAAAAATAAAAATAAAAGAAAGATTGAAAGAAAGAGGAGACTGAATAAGGGCCCAGCTAGGTGAGTTACGGCTTCTCTGGGGAATATTAGAAGAAGGTCAGAGTATGGGTATCATTGTGGGCAGAACTGCCAACCTAAACCTTAGGATCTCGGAGTCACTGGCTCAAAGAGACACTGTTGCTGAGGTGCGTTGAGAGTTAAGAACCAGTGCGTACCTGGCCCATCAAAGGAGTTGGAGCAGTATGGGCTTTGGCGGCCATGGAAGGAGAGGCGGATGTCAGCCCAACCAGCCTTCACCTCCCGGAAGGTCAGGGGGGCCACACTGCTCCAGTACTTAAAGGCTTGATGGAGGGCTTCCCGGGCTCTGGAGGGTGAGAGGGTGGAGGGAAGATTCAAGATGCGGTACGTCAAGTGCTTCTTTCTCCAGCGGCCTGGTTAAGGGACCAGAAAGTAAGTTAGAAAGAAACACATCGAAGAAAGAGGGTGCTCACTGCCCTCCTGAGCGGGTCACTTAGCCAGTATTGAACACTCCAGGCTGTCCCAACCTCCCACACTCAGAGCCAGGCAGCCTTCTCCTTCCCTTCCCAGGCTCTCAGTCCTCACCCAGAAGCAGGAATTTAAGGGTCTTCTGGTTGAAGGGATCCTCCAGACCGCAACGGGGCTGCCTCATACGGGCCCTTGTGTCATCGTCTATCTGACCTGAAATTGGCAGGTCTGATGCTTCCTGGAAAGCTCTAGAAAGAGAGAGAGAGAGAGGTCCACGAGGGCAGGTGGATCTGGAATGGCTGGAAATTAGAGACAGATTTTTGGCGTCCTGGTGCCTAAAGTAGTGATAAGGAATGACACAATGTCTCTAAGGCTGACAGTCCAGTCGCTAGTGCTCATAACTGGGGCTTTGTCCTCTGCTCTGTAGACATGGTGGCACATTCCAAGTTCATCTCTCCAGTTTCAGAACCTTTTGAGGAAGACTGACCTGAAGTATAGCCTTCCTCCCCTCCTTCCTCACTTTCTGGCTTTCTGATCTAGCCAGTGAGCAATCCCACTCCACCTCCTGGCCTCCCTCCAGAGAGTCTCCCTGCTATGCTGGTATCTGAGGTCCTACCCATTTTAGCCCACTTGGCTCACCTCCCTGCCTGCACCAGGGCAGCTTCGTCCACCTAGGGCCAGTCATATAGGACCATAAAGGAAAAGACTACAACAAAAATTAGCAAACTATAAAGGAACACAGAGTAGAAATAAATAAATAATGAATTAAACACAGCTGGGCAGTGGTGGCACATGCCTTTAGTCCCAGCACTCGGGAGGCAGATCTCTGTGAGTTCAAGACCAGCCTAGTCTACAAAAGCTAGATCCAGGACAGCCTCCAAAGCCACAGAGAAACCCTGCCTTGAAACCTCCCCCCCAAAAAAAAAATGAATTAAACGCCCACAAAAGGTAACAAGTCAACTCAATTAATAGCTCTAGGTGCACAGTACCTCCTGTAGGCTGTGACTATCAGTATTTTAGCTACGAAGCACAGAGCATCCAAAGGAGTGCTCTGGGCCTTGGCAGATCCAATGGCTATGTTTCTCATTTTGTTTGTTTGTCTTTAGAGGCAAGGCCTCACTCTATAGCCTACCCTGGCCTCAGACTCACTTTGTAATCCAAGATGGCCTTAAATTCATGGCAATAGCCTCCTGAGCACAAGAATTAAAGATGTGAGCCACCATGCCTAACAGTTTGGGTTTGTTTTAATTTTTAAGATTTATTTTTATGTTATGTGTAGCAGTGTTTTCCCTGCATGCATGTAAGTATACCACGTGTGTGCACTGTCTACAGAAGTCAGAAAAGAGCATTGGATCCCCTTGAACTAGGTAGTTGTGAGCTGCCATGTGTGTGCTAGGAACCAAACCTGGGTCCTCTGCATGAGCAGCCAGTGAGCCATCTCTCCAAACTCGTTTTGCCTTGTTTTTGAGATACAGTTTGCATGGTGGCTAATCCTGTGATCCCGGCACTTTCAAGGATGAAGCAGGAGGATTTGGAGGTCAAGATCATCCTCACTACATCACAGGTTCAAGACCAGCCTGGGCTACATGAGCCTTGTCTCAAAAAATCAAAACGGGGCTGGAGAGATGACTCAGCTGTTAAGAAAATTTGTTATTTTTGCAGAGCACCCAGGTTCAATTCCTAGCATCTACATGGTGGTTCACAACTATCCTTAAGTCTAGTTACAGGGGATATGATGCCCTCTTCTGACCAGTTTCGGCACCAAGCAAACACAAGGTACACATATACTTATGAACTTATTAAACCTAAAAGTATTTATATCAAAATGAGCCATTGAGATAGTAAAGGGCTTGCTGCCAAGCCTAACTACATAAGTTCAATCCCCAGGACCCACATGGTGGAAGGAGAGAACTGACTCCAAGTTCCCTTCTGATCTCTGAATATGTACCATAGGATGTGTGCACACACACCCACATACTTACAAATAAATAAATGTAATAAGAACCTTTAAAGCAAGCAATCCTAGTTAAACTCAGTGGGTTACAAGAAAATAGAAGAGAGTCTTGTTGGAGGAAGAGATTCAGGAGGAATGGAAGGGAAATGAGAGGGGGCCATGGGGTAAAAATGACCAATGTGCACACACACACACACACACACACACACATGCACACATGAACACGCGTGCACACACGCATACATACATGTGTATATGAAATTATCAAAAATAATTTTAAAATGTAATGACAGGGACTCTAGCTCAGCATGGTGTCTCATACCTATAACTGTAGCATAGTAAATGCCAAGGTAGCAAGATTGCCAGGAGTTCCAGGCCAATCTAAGCTACAGTGTGAGACCCAGCTCAGAAAGTAATAATAAAAATTAAAAATAAAGATAAACCGGTTGGTGGTGCACACCTTTAATCTCAGCACTCGGGAGACTGAGGCGGGCAGATCTCTGTGAATTCAAGGCCAGCCTGATTTATAGAACCAATTCCAGGACAACTGGGGCTACCCAGAGGGACATTGTCTTTAGGGGAAGAATATTTCATTTTTTGTATGTTTCTATATGAGTAAATGTTGTTTATATATCTTTGGGTGTCCAAGGAACTTGGAAGAGGGTATCAGCTCCTTAGGAGCTGGAGTCACAGGAGGCTGTGAGCGTTCTGGTGTTATGCTGGTCCTCTGTAAGTGTAGCAAGTACTCTTAACTGCTGAGCCACCCTTCCAGGATGCCATCTTCTCCACTTCTCCCTTTTTAAGGCAGTGTCTCACTGTATAACCCCAGTTGTCCTGGAACTCTCTATGTAGCCCAGGCTGGCCTCAAATTCACAGAGATCTGCCTGCCTCTGCCTCATGAGTGCTGGGATTCTGGGACTAAAGGCATGGACTATCATACCCGACTAGTCTCCAACTTTTAATGCTTGTCTTTGCTGCCCCGGTACTGAGATCACAACTGTGTGCCACCACGGACCTGACTTGTGGGCTCCTCATCCTGGTTCTCCATCTCACCTCACATTCTGCCATCCTGGGTAATATTGCCCTCCTGCAGATCCCTGCTGTGGATTAGCGTCAAACAGAGGTAGGTCTGGGTGGAGGGAAGAACCTGACACCTCTGACATGACCTAGAGCCTCACCTTAGGGCTTCTGTGATATCTTCTAACCTGAAGTCAACAGCTCCTTCTAGAGGTTTCTGTAGATATCCATACTGCAACAGATAATCCTATAATGGCATGGAGGTTGAAAGAGGGTTAGTCTGGGGCATAACAGAAGCTGAGAATGGTGGCACACACCTTTAATCCCAGCATTCAGGAGACAGAGGCAGGTGGATCTCTGTGAGTTCAAGGCCAGCCTGGTCTACAGAGTGAGTTCCAGACCAGATAGGGCTACATAGTGGCACTCTGTCTTAAACAAACAACATGAATGCGAATGACCTAACAGACCCATCAAGAGAAAAGAGGGCAGATATAGAAGGACTGAAAAGGCGATGACTGAATGCAGGTCCTCAGACGAAAAAGAGCAGGTGGTGGACGATGTAGGTCGGGATACAGAGCAAACAGGGAGAGGCAGGTGGGTTGTAGGGAGAGAGCAAAACCTAGAGAAGACGATAGCACTCCCATGGCCTGAGCCCTCCTTTGCCCAGAGGACTCACCAAGACTGCCTCCTTCTCTGTAGATCCCAGAGCCCGGCCTGAGACTGTCATAGGAAGTAAGAAGCTCAGCCACAGCTGCTGCCACACCATGGTCTCAGCAGACAAGAGCTCCAGAGGTTTGCCTGAGCCCTCTGATCTGAAACTTCTGGGAACCTGGAAGAGCAGGGCTAGCCAGGGGACTCTTACCCCCTCTGTCAGCCTCTGGTCCTCTTTATAAACCTTCAACTGTGGAGAGCAGTGGGAGGTGACTCAGCCTAGAGAGATGTTGCAACTCACCATTAACTCCTGCCCTACCAAAGAGCAGAAGCCAAAAAAGCCCCTAACAGTCCCCGTCGTCCCCCACAACCCCCATCCCTCTGCTGGAGACAAAATGACTTTCTGTACACATCTGGGGTCTGTCTCCTGGAGGGGTGAAAGCCAGAATCTCTAGAAAGAATAAGATAGGACCAGGGCTGCCCCCTAGAGTTGGATATTCCCACTCCTCAGGGATCTGGGGCCAGCAAACCCCTGAGCTTCACATGTCGCCTTTGCTCCTGACAAGGAAAAATCAGTAAGAGTGAAGAGGTAGGGGGCAGTATAGGCAGCAGGAGTTCCAAGTGAAGGGGTCAAAGGTGAGACCTGCTTCTTTGGATTTGTTGTTGTTGCTGTTGCTTGAGACAGCATCTCTCTACATATTGCCCACTGTACTGGAACTCCCCCTATGTAGACCCGGCTGGCCTGGAACTCACAGAGCCACCATGCCCGACTTTGAGGTTTGTTTCTTTGCAACTAAGATCAAATTAGGAGTTTATTTAAAGCCAGAATCCAGCTTTGTGGTCCAGGCTAACTTTGAGCTCTACATCAAGGCTTCTGAAAATTTTCCATTTGTGACTCTTTTTGTTAAAAAAAAAAATTTTTAACCAGATACACTGGTTATAAAATAAGTATTATAGGGATTGGAGACTTGGCTCAGCAGTTAAGAGAGCTTGCTGCTCTTGCAGATAGGACACAAGTTCTGTTCCTGCCACCAATGCCACCTCTGAAAGTACTGAGCACAAATGGCATAACACAAACATATGAATTTTATTTGACTTTTTTTGTTGTTGTTATTGTTACTTTTGTTTTGTTTTCAAGACAGGGTTTCTCAGTGTAGTCCTGGCTGTTCTGGAACTCAGTTTGTAGACCAGGCTGGCCTCTAACTCAGAGATTCACCTCCCTCTGTCTCTTGAGTGCTAGGATTAATGGCGTGTATCACCACACCCAGATCAAACAGCATTTTTTAACGATTTATTTATTTACTATATATACAGTGTTCTGCCTGATTGCCAGAAGAGGACACCAGATCTCATTACAGATGGTTGTGAGCTACCATGTGGGTGCTGGGAATTGAACTCAGGACCTCTGGAAGAGCATCCGGTGCTCTTACCCTCTGAGCCATCTCTCCAGGCCTCAACCAGAAAAATTTTAAAAAAACAAACATTCTACCAACACAATCCAAAGATATACTAACTTGATATGCATTGAAGAATGACAGCAGGAAACTATTAAAAGTCTTTTCCTTAACTCAACTCTTAGGAACAGAGACTTCGAGGATACCTTTAAAACAAACACGATAGACAAGCATCTTAAATCTGAGCAGAGGTGCTTCGGACAGAAGCATCTAGTAGCATCTTCTGGTGTGACAGCCTGCACAGTGAGAAATGTGTGTGTTGTGTGATCAGAACCAAGGATGTAGTGAAGCACACTTTGGAGCCATCATGCATTTGATTTTGACAAAATATTGGGTATGGTATGTTCAGAAACCTATATTGCTAAGTTTTTTCTTCTGTTTTGTTTTTGTTTTTCTGTTGCTAAGTTTTTAATGACTTAGTTGGGTGACTCGGTGTTATAAACTATAGTTTAAGAATCTGCTCCAGGCGATGATAACGCACGCCTTTAATCCCAGCACTTGGGAGGCAGAGGCAGGCGGATCTCTGTGAGTTCGAAGCCAGCCTTGGTCTCCAGAAGGAGTGCCAGGATTGGCTCCAAAGCTACACAGAGAAACCCTGTCTCGAAAAACCAAATAATAATAATAATAATAATAATAATAATAATAATCCCAGCACTCTGGAGGCAGAGGCAGGTGGACCTCTAAGATAGAGGCCATCCTGGTCTACAGAGTGATTTCCAGGACAGCCAGGGCTACACAGAGAAACCCTGTCTTGGGGTGAGGAGAGGAGGGATGCTTATGCAAAGCATTTAATTAACATAGAATCCAGAAGAGGGTACAAAAGCACAAAGAATTACCCACCACTGCCCTCAGAGAGTTCTAAGATAATCTAAGGCAGACTCCAGCACCAGAAAAAGGGGGCCTGGATGCCGGGCAGTGGTGGGTGATATACGTTGTAGGATCACAGCTTGGTGAGGAAGCTGGCTGAGAAGGTTAACTTAAGTTGATCTTTGAAGGCTGGCTAAGAATCAGAGGGGGTAAAGGATTACAGAGAGAGGGACACAGGGGTAACACAGTAGAGATGGAGAGCAGAGAGGGTTTCCATGGCCTAGTAGTTGTGATGTTTGCCTCATACAGCTGAGACCATGTCAGGCTACATGTTTTACCACTGGCTTGATGGTGCCTCCCTCAAACTATTTCCATGCTTTAAGAAGTATGCAGGAGGAGCTGGAGAGATGACTTAGTGGTTAAGAGCATTGACTATTCTTTCAGAGGACTTAGGTTCGATTCCCAGCACCACATGGTGATTTATAACCACCTGTAATTCCGGTTCCAAGGGATTCAACTCCCTCTTCTGGTCCCTGAATACAACACAGCAGGCACCCGACATACATGTAGGCAAAACACTCATACTCATAAAATTAAAGTATAATATAAAATTTGATTTTAAGAAAGAGAGAGGCGGGGCTTGCTGTGTTGCTTAGGCTAACCCTAACCTTCAAGGCTCAAATGATCTGCTGTAGCCTCCAAAGTACTGAGACTACCTAACTGCCACCCCAGCTTTTTTGTTGTTGTTGTTGTTTACCAGGGTATTAATTTTTTTTAATTTAAAATTACATTTAGTTATTTCTGCATGTATGTGTGTAGGAAAGCAGGTGAAGTTCAGAGGACAACTTTCAGGAGTCCATTCTCCCCTTCCACTATGGCTTGCAGGCTTGTGCTTCATATCCGATGTCTCACAGGGCTGGCTAGGAAACGGGGTGCCAGAGAAGGAAGTGTGAGCAAGGCCATGGAGAACCTAACTGGCCTATTATCAAACTCCAGTTCTCTGACACGTGCTCTTCCACACACCACATGAACTCTTGAGTTCTGTTCCAGCCCTTTGTTTTGTTTTCTTAGAGACAAGATCTCACTATGTAGCCCTGGCTGGCCTGGAGCTCTGGGATTATGGGGATGCCCCACCATCCCTGGATAACACTGCATCCCGTGTCTCCCCGTCAGAGAGTCAAACCCTGTATCCCAGGTGACATGTGGGGACACTCAGCACTGTAGCAATGAAGAACAAAGATGCCATTCTTGATGCACAGTGAGAAAGATACAGGGATGGAGGAAAGGTCAAATTTTTGTTCTTGGTGGGTCCTCATTTCTGAGCCATTTCCCATTCTCTGGGACATCACAGGGGAGCCCTCACACCCCAAGATTGAGGCGGGGGAGACTCTTGACTAATTGTCGCCCTCAGTGATGTCAGACCCATGACCCAGCACCCAGATGGGTAAGAATAGGGTGACTAAGTCCTAGTTGTGACAGAAAGGGTATGCAGAGAGCCTCAGAGGATATCATCAGGCTCGGTACACCCAGGAAATGATGGCATGTGGGGAACAGCTAGAACTTAGTCCCCTACAGAGTTCCTTCTCATCCCTCTTCTCTCATGTTACTCACTGTGGCTCTGGAAGGCCTAGGAGGTACGACCACATTCTATTTATCTTTTTTTGAGACAGGCTTTCTCTGTGTATCTTTGACTGTCCTGGATCTCACTGTGTAGAACAGGCTGGCCTCAAACTCAGAAGTCCACTTGCCTCTGCCTCCCTAGTGCTGGGACGAAAGGCATGAAGGCTTTTTGTTATTTGTTTTGTTTGTTGTTTTTTTTTAAGATTTTATTTATTTATTATGCATACAACATTCTGCTTCCATGTATATCTGCACACCAGAAGAGGGTACCAGATCTCATAACGGATGGTTTTGAGCCACCATGTGGTTGCTGGGAATTGAACTCAGGACCTCTGGAAGAGCAGTCGGTGCTCTTAACCTCTGAGCCATCTCTCCAGCCCTTTGTTTTGTTTTTATTACAACCACATTCTAGAAATCAAAGAGCCTGGTGAGAGCAGAGTAGGTAGCAGAAGCTTCCAAACCTTTGCCTGCTTGAAATCTCAGTGTGTTATGTTATACCTCTTTACCGGAAAGTCGTCAAGTCTGTAATGAGCTGCTTCAGGCAACACAGCCAGGAAACATGAGTGTCAGACTCCAGTGGTATCAGAACATTCATCTTCAGTTTCTGGAAGGTTCATGTAAACAAACAAAACCCTGGAAGCAGGAGCTGTAGGCGGGGCCTGTGTGCAAGGGCAGGATGATTAACTCTGCTACCACTCCGAGTCACTACCACCCCTGCCAACAGCCCCCACCTCTGAGCCAGGCTGACCCTGCTTTTTTTTTTTTTTTTCCCTTGAATTTGTCATTTCTCTCTGGGGGAGTTTCGGGAATGTGTGCAAAGGGTTAGGGCTTGTGGCAAGACTGTTCTAAAAAGAGAAGTTGGTTTTGAGGGAAGGAACTCCATTGACTTGCTTACTTTCTTCCTGTAAACTGGAGTCTCTATCCACAGACTATAGCAGAAGATATCTGTATAGACTTTTTGTTTGTTTTAGTATAGATTTTTGTTTTGTTTTTTGAGACAGGGCTTTGGAGGCTGTCCTGGAACTCATTCTGTAGACCAGGCTGGCCTCTTGAACTCGCAGAGATCCACCTGCCTCTGCCTCCTGAGTGCTGGGATTAAAGGTGTGCGCCACCAATGCCTGGCTTAGTATAGATGTATTTTTTAACTAAAAACTATCAGAGGGCAATAAGGAGACTTTTGAGAGTATTTTATAGTGGCCAAAGGTCATGGCCTATAGGGAAAAGGCAAAAGTATGTAGTGGTCTCTAGGCCCATGAGAAGCTATTTTCTTAGCCATTACCAACCCCTTCTGCAGTCACTTACCCTGTAGAGGTTGCCAGGGGTTGGGCATCTTAGTATATAAGGGGCAAGTCCAGGTGGGCTAGGTATGTAACTCAGTGGTCACACATTTGCTTGGGTCCGGGGTTCAAGCCCAGCAGTACAAACAACATAAATGGCAAATCTTGTTCTGAAGCTAAAAATTGTATATATGAAAAGAGTGTGAGTGGCACTGGCAAATGGCTTAGCAAGGAAAAGCACTTGCCACTTAGTCCAGAGTCCCACTCCCAGGGCCCAGGTGGTGAAAGGAAAACACCTACCGGTGGGAGTGTCCTCTGACCTACATTGCAGGCTGCAGCATGTGGCACCTACAAATACAATACATAAATAAGTAGAGGATATGGGGGCTGGAGAGATGGCTTAGGGGAAAAGAGCACTGGCTGCTCTTCCAGAGGTCCTGAGTTCAATTCCCAGCAACCACATGGTGGCTCACAACCATCTATAATGAGGTCTGGTGCCTTCTTCTGGTGTGCAAGCATGCATGCAGATAACTGTATACATAATAAATAAATAAAAATAAGTAGAGGATGGATATCTAGATAGATAGATGTATCCATAGATAGAAGCAGATAAATGATATAGATAGATGATATATAAATGCTAGATTCATAAACAAATCTTTAAAAAACTGTGTTTGGAACAAGTTAAGACTGTCTAGCCCCCAACCTTGACATGTGGAACGTTGAGAAGGGGCTAGCCTATGCTAGCCTATGGTCTATTTTCCCTTCACAGACCTGAGAGTGTTAGAAAAAAAGGAGTCTTCCACGGCTAGTGAGGTTAAGTTCACCAGTCTATTACCCTGGAAACCTGTATTTATTTGCGCATCTCTATCTCCCCTCCCCCGCCCCCCGGTTTTTAGAAGCCATATGGAAAGCGATGGCCAGAACTGTGCACAGCTGGAACGGGTTAGCATCCAAGGAAGTGGGGCGGGGGGGGGGGGGGGGGCTTAGGAGGGATGATTCAAGGACTGGGCAGGCACATTCTATTCCCTGATGCCCCAAACTCCAACTCTGCCAAATCCTGTATCTTCAGTTCTTCCCAAAGCAGGAAGAATCGTGATCTGCTCCCCTTCACCTACTCATAGACGAATCCCTTGCTGGGGAATTCCTGGGAGCTAATAGACCCCTGGCAACACAGAGACCTGCCCACTGCCCGAGGAGGAGATAAAGCCAGCTCTGGGGAACAGGGAGGAAGAGAGAGGAATGGGGAAGTCCAGGGCACTGTCACTTTCCAACTGATATTACAACAGGATTTTGCTCCTTCTGGGAGCGGTGACCGTTTCTTTCACAAAAAAGCTGATCCGCATCGATTTTAGGGGGGTGAGGGGGAAGCACTTTGGCCTTTTGTCCTCTCCCTCTGTGACCCCAGGAAACAGTTCTGTCCTGACACTGCAAAGTGTTTGGTTCCCCTTCTGTTGACAAAGGTTCACGAGGGAGCTGGCCAGGGAAAGAGCCTGCATTTTTCGCAGCGGGGATGGAGGGAGCGGCTCTGTCTCTGCCGGGTCAGCACCAGCAAGTCTGCTTGCTGTCGGGGAGCTCAGACCGCTCTAGAAGCAGAGGGGTAATAGCCAGCCCTTTACTTCGGTTTTGTCCTTAATTTACTTAAAGGGGAGAGAGCATTCACCAGTGGGCTTCCGTTGTTGCATTTTGATTCATTAATTTGGCGTTGGGAGAAAGGCTGATGTTCAGTAAAAAAAAGGATAAGGACTTAAAAGGACCACAGGGGCCAGGCTTGGTGGTCATTACCTGTGATCAGGAGGAATTCACAGTACTCCTCAGTAACATGGTGAGTTTGAGACCCTGTCTCATAAAAACAAAAACCGTCAGTGGTTAAGAGGACTAGCCTAGAGAACTAGGGTTCCATTCCCAGCACCCACGTGGAAGCTCGTAATTCCAGTTCTAGGGGATCCAACGCCTCTTGTGACCTCCATCTGCACCAGGCATGCAAGCAGTGCACAGGCATACATGCTGGCAAAACACCCCTACACATAGGATAAGGAAATAAAGTATTTGAGCTGGGAGTGGTGGCACACACCTTCAATCCCAGCAGGGACTGGGGAGGCAGGGACAAGTGGATCTCTGTACATTCAAAGCCAGCCTGGTCTACATGGTGAGTTCAGGACAGTCAGGGCAACAGCCAGTGAGGACATGTCTACAACATTAAATAAACATTTGAAAATAAATATAAAACAAAAATAACAAGAAAGAGATGTTGTAGAAAAAAAAATTTTTTCAAGACAGGGTTTCTCTGTGTAGCTCTGTAGAACAGGCTGTCCTTGAACTCACAGAGATCCTCCTGCCTCTGCCTCCTGCAAGGATTAAAGTAAAGGCATGTGCCACCACCGCCAGCTGAAAATTATTATTTTTTTAGAAAATTATTTTAAGGTGAGTTACATTTGTTTATGCTGCATTTGTTTAACTGTGTAAAGCTGTGCCTGTCTAAAACACCTGATTGGTCAAGAAAGAGCTGAATGGCCAATAGCAAGGCAGGAGAAAGAATAGGCGGGGCTGGCAGGCAGAGAGTATAAATAAGAGGAAAAGTCTGGGAAAAGAAGGGAGGAGCAAGAGAACAAGAGAGGAGGATGTCAGAGGCCGGCCACCCGGCCAGCCAGCGAGTGAAAGTAAGATTTACAGAAATAAGAGAAAGATAAAAGCCCAGAGGCAAAAGGAAGATGGGATAATTTAAGATAAGAAAAGCTGGCTAGAAACAAGCAAATCTAAAGCCCAGCATTTATAAGAAAGAATAAGTCTCCATGTGTGATGTATTTGGGAGCTGGGTGGTGGGCCCCCAAAAGAGAAAAGAGTAAAATATCAACATTTTGGCATCCAGTGTGGAGCTACAGTAAAAGAAAATCCCAACTACAAAGAAGAAAAGAGAGCAAACGCTAAAGGGACATGGATCCCAGCTTGCATTTAGGCTCCCACAGATCTGGCAAAATGAGCACACACACACCTTGGCTGACTATGAAATAGTTTTTGTTTGTGTTTTGTTTTTGGAATCCAGAAATGTATTTGCCTATTGCCCATTTATTTATTTCTCTCTTCCCCACCTTCTTTCTCCCCCCACCCCCATTTTGAGACAGGGTTTCTCTGTGTAGCCCTGGCTGTCCTGGAACTCACTCTGTAGATCAGGCTGTCCATGAACTCAGAGATCTGCCTGCCTCTGCCTCCTAAGTGCTGGGATTAAAAGGTGCGCGCCAGCCGGGTGTTGGTGGCTCATGCCTTTAATCCCAGCACTCGGGAGGCAGAAGCAGGAGGATCTCTGTGTGTTCCAGGCTAGCCTGGTCTCCAGAGTGAGTGCCAGGTTAGGCTCTAAAGCTACACAGAGAAACCCTGTCTCGAAAAACCAAATAAAATAAAATAAAATAAAAAATAAAAGGTGCGTGCCATCGTGCTGGATCCTTTTTTTTTTCTAAATAATTTATGTATTTATTTAATGTATGAGTATTTTAGCTGCATGTACAACTTTTTGCCAGAAGAGGGCATCAGATCCCCACTATAGATGTTGTGAGCCACCATGTAGTTGTTGGGAATTGAGTGGAGCCATCTCCAGCCACCCCGCCCCCCTTTTCTTCTTCTAATTGAGACATGATCTTACTATGTAGTCCAACATGCCATGGAATTTGAGATCCTCTCCCTCAACTTTCCAAGCACTAGAACTTCAGACACTATCTACCGGTACCTTGTTGCCCATTAACAAATCCTCATCAGGGCTGGGGAGATGGCTACCAGGAGAGTGTTTGCATTTGCAAACACAAGGACCTATGAACCCATGCCCAGAACCCATGGAAAAAAATACAGATGCAGGAGGCTGGAGTTATTGGTCTACAGGTTAAAACCAGTGGCCCTCTTTAATCAGGCAGTGGTGACCTTTAATCCCAGGACTCAGAGGCAGAGGCAGGCGGATCTTTGAGTTTCAGATCAGCGTCGTCTACAGAGTGAGTTCCAGGACAGCCAGGGCTGTTACACAGAGAAACCCTGTCTCAAGGGGGGAAAAGTGCACAGTACCTGAGGTTGAAGGATCCCAAGTGTCTTAGGGTTTCTACTGTTGCAACAAAACACATGAGCGAAATGCAAGTTAAGGATGAAAGGGCATATTTGGTTTACACTTCCACATTGCTGCTCATCACGAAAAGTCAAGATAGGAACTCAAGGAGCAGGAACCTGGAGGAAGGACCTGATCTAGAGGCCATGGAGGGGTGCTGCTTCCCCTGGCTTGTTCAGCCTGCTTTCTTATAGAATTCAGGACCACCAGCCTAGGGATCACACCATCCATAATGGGCTGGGCCCTCCTCATTCCCCATTGATCACTGAGAAAATGCCTTACAGCTGGATCTCATGCAGGCATTTTCTCAGCTGAGGCTCCTTCCTCTCTGATGGCTCTGGCTTGTGTCAAGTTGACATTGAATTGGCTAGCACACCAAGTTTCAGGCCAGTCTGAGTTTCATTGTGAGTTCAAGGACAGCCTGGGGTACATAAGCAAGAACACACAAACAATAACACACACACACACACACACACACACACACACACACACACACACACATGCGCGCGCGCGCGCGCGCGCACAGAGTATGCTGCTTTGGAAGAGACTTAGTGAGTAAAATATTTGCAAAGGAAGCATGGAGACTAGAGTTTGGGTATCCACACTTATAAAAGCCAAGTGTGCATAGTGGCCTATCTATGACCCCATTGCTTGAAAAGCAGAGACAGGGCATTCCTGGAGTAAGCTGGCTAGGTACACCAACCAAATTGGCTGGGAATTCTGGGCTCAACTGGGAGATCTCACTCCGTATATAAGTGATCAAGGACATCAATCTCTGACCTCCCATGCGTGTGCATATACACATGTGAATACACATACTTGCAGGTACCTGTACACATGCAAAAACCCATTGTGATATATGTATTTGTGCATGTCGGTTTTTGTTGTTGTTGTTTTGTTTTTAAGACAGGGTTTCTCTATGTAGCCCTGGCTATCCTGAAACTCATTCTGCAGACCAGGCTGACCTCAAACTCTCAGAGATCTGCCTGCCTCTGCCTCCCAAGTGTTGGGATTAAAGGCGTGCGCCACCAATGCCAGGCTTGACTTTAGAAGCTTTATAGAAAAAAGAATAAATCTATCCGATGCTTTGAAAACAGGCGGGGTGAGGATAATTTCCAAAGGACTGACCTCTCAGTACCACCTAGTGGACAGCAAAAAACAGCACAGGCTCTGGACCCAAATGACCAGTCCTAAAATAGCTCGCTTCCAAATTCCTAGACCCTTTGCTACCTACACACAAGGGGGAGACTATAAGGAAGGAAGTGTCGAGTAGCAACACAGCAGCCTGGGGAATAGAAAAGAAAGCCAGAAGCTAATGTACTTTTTCATAAGCTGCCTTCGGGGAACTGAGTAAGTAGGACCAGAGAAAGTAATAGTTTATTCCCTCATCATTGGTTATAGCCATGGCTTGCAAACTTCAAGCATACACGTGTGCACTCATTATTTATTACACACACACACACACACACACACACACACGGGGGGGGGGACAGATTATGGGCTGGATTATACTCTTACTGTGATGGTATTTGGAAATAAGACCTTAAGGCAATAATTAGATTTAAAAGAGGCCATGAGATAGGGTACCCTTGATAGGATTTATCAAAGGGGATTCTTCTCTAGGATGATAAACCCGGGAAAAGCCACAGGACAGTATATAAGAGGGCAGCTACATTCGAGGCAAGATGAGAAACCTCTCAGAATTGAAATACTGGTAACTTTCTCAACTGGTTTTGTGGAGGGAGTAAAGTTTCTCCTTTGTACTATTCTTGTTTGTTAACTTGACGCATTTGGGAAGAGGGAACCTCAATTGAGGAATTGCCTGCTTCGGATTAGACTAAGAACATGTCTGTGGGGCATTTTCCTGAGGATAACTGGAGAAGGTCCTAGGTCAGCGGTTCTCATCCTGTGGGTTGAGGCCCCTTAGCGGGGTCAAATGACCCTTTCACAGGTCACTTAAGACAATGGGAAAACACAGATATTTATATTATGATTCATAACAGTAGCAAAATTACAGTTATGGAGTAGCAACAAGAATAATTTTATGGTTGGGGGGTCACCACAACATGAGAAACTGCTTGGTCACCGGTTGGTGCAACTGCATCAGAAGAAGCTTGTTGGAGATTTGTCACTGGGGTTGGGCTTAGAGGTTTCAAAAGCTCCTATCTGTTGGGAGCCATACAGCTTGGCATGAACCTTTAGGCCAAACTTGGCAGGCCACATGGTTATAGAACTGTCTTTTGGTTATAAATGGCTTCTAGAAGCATGAGCACCCAGAAGGAACAACATGACCCAGACGTCAATCCTTTGTTCCAACCACAAGCCCACTTACTTAGGCAACCCTCCCTCACCCCACCACCCATGAACTTTTTATCCTGCCAATATCCTCCTCCTATAGTTTTCTGACATCCTGCTTGAACTAACACCTGGCTCTTGGCCTCCTCTTCCCCTCCCCTTTACCCCACTCTACTGACTATATAAGCTAGCCTGGGAAAAATAAATTTTTTTTTAGCAGAATCCTGTCTTGTGGTCATTCTCTCCAAGTCTTTTGTCCCCATTCCCCTCCTTGGATATCTTGCCCTAGGTCGGGGACAACTATACATATCAATCCCAGTTAGCTCTCTTCTGTGCCGTATCTGCCTGCCTACTACGGTGCTCCCTGCCATGATGGTCCTGGACTCTAGCTAACCTCCTGAAACTCTAAGTCCCAAATTAACTCTTCTGTAAGTTGCCCAAGTCATGTAGACTCATCACAGAAATTGAAAGGTAAAAGTAACTGAAACATACAGCAATTAATTATGCTTGCTACCTTTGTTTTTTTCTTTCATCGGAGATAGGGTCTTAAGATATAGCCCTGGCTGGCCTGAAACTCAAAGATCTGTCTGCCTCTGAGTCCTGAGTACTGGGGCTAAAGGTGTGTGCCACCACAGCTGACTTCTATCTGGCTTCAATAGAGGATTTTTATCAGGACTGGATAAATGATTCACAGGTTACAGCTCATAACCATCGTAACCCTAACTCCTAGAAATACTGCACCCTCGTCTGGAACCTGCAGGGACAGGTAGTCAGGTGACATTTACTTACACAGACACACAAGTATAAAAACAAATCCTTAAAAAATGATTCATTTTCATTTTGAGGTAGAGTATAAGGCAGCTGAAGATGTCCTTTATTTTTTAATTTTTCAATCTTATAGGAGGTACCAGTTTTTCTATTATTGAGATGAAACACTGTCAGGACCTGAAAAATATCAATTATGGTATTTCAGGTACAGGCCTCAAACTCTATCCCACGAGCTCAAATCTCACCTTGTCTTTTTTTTTTTTTTTTTTTTTTTTTTGGTTTTTCGAGTCAGGGTTTCCCTATGGCTTTGGAGGCTGTCCTGGAACTAGCTCTTGTAGACAAGGCTGGTCTCAAACTCACAGAGATCCACCTGCCTCTGCCTCCCGAGTGCTGGGATTAAAGGCATGTACAACTGCCCGGTTTCACCTTGTCTTTTAGATATGTGGCTGATTACCACCAGATGGATGGCTTGGCCTCAGTGGAGAATGTCTCCTAGTTTGCCTAACAACAGACCTAGGCCCTGGGTATTCGTACACCTATTCTGAGGGCTGTTTGTATGTGCTGAGGGACTGGTGAGAGGCTGGTAAGGACGTGCAGTTTTTAGGGGTGCCTCTAGGATTAAAGGAAATATTTGATATCAGCTTTATACATAATAGATGTCTTCTGATATCACCCCCACTGTTGGAAAGCTACTTAAGAGGATGCTTGAATAAACCGTGGACTCCAGACTCCAGCATGGACTGAGTGCCCTCCTGAAATGACAAGATGTCTGTGTCTTTATCACTGTTGGGCAGCTAGGAGTTTCCTGGTCCAGCACTTGACTCAGGGAAGAACCTAGGGCCATTCAGCTAGGCTCCAAAGACATCAGTCGGGAATAGATAAGACTCTGTAGCGTGGGACGGCAAAACACCATGATCAAAGCAAGCTGGGGAGGAAAGGGTTTATTGGTTTGTCTTACACTTTTGTATCACTGTTCATTACTGAAAGAAGTCAGGACAGGAACTCAAACAGGGCAAGAACCTGGAGTCAGGAGCTGATGCAGATGCCGTGGAGGGTGCTGCTTACTGGTTTGCCCCTTGTGGCTTACTCGGTCAGCCTGCTTTCTTATAGAACCCAGGACCACCAGCCCAGGGAAAGCATACACCTTTAATCCCAGGCAGAGGCATGAGGCCAGCCTGGTTTACAAAGCGAGTTTCAGGACAGCCAGGGTTACACAGAGAAACCCTGTCTCGAAAAACCAAATAATAGTAATGTCCAAAGGCTTGCCAACAGCCTGATTTTATGGAGGTAGTACTTTCTTGAGGTTCCCTCCTCTCAGATGACTTTAGCTTATGTCAAGTTAACATAAAACTACCCAGCATAGGGGGTCAAGTAGATCACTATATCCAGGAATCCTGCCACGTGGGTGTGTCTCCTCAGAGACAACCTTTACTCTCTTAAAAGCATCTCAAATTAGCAGTGAAGACTCAGGCATCACCCTGAATCATGATGTCCTTTACTTCCTGATGTTCCCACCTCTCCTCTCCTCTTGGCTTGCTGGGATGCAGGCCTGAGCCATCTTGCTGCTTTACGTTGTTCTGGGAATTACACCCAGGGCTTCATATATACTAGGTGAGCACTCTACAATCTAACTTCATCCCCACCCCACCCTTCAGGAACTTATAAATGAATGTATGCTATGTATGTATATCATACATGCATGATATCAGGATATAAAGTAACTGTCAGGTTCCTACAACAGGGAACGAAGGCTTTTGGTCTCTTATTGGTCCCAGTCAAGTGTTCATTATTAGTTGTGTTCTTTTCTATGTGTGGTTCAGAACCTTATTTCATTGGATCTCTGAGAACTTAACTGTCAGGCTCTAGGAATATAGTAGCCCACACCTCTACTCCTAGCACTGAGTAGATGCAGGAGGATCACGGCTGGGTCTACACAGTGAATTCCAGTTTCAATCTGGCTGTCTCAAACTAACCAACTATTTTAGGAGCTGGAAGAACTTATGGTCTAATGAGGGGTGGTTGAGAGAACTAAACAAATGTAAAATAGCACTGACAATTACCATCATTGGTAGGAAAGACAGCTAGGTTGGTAAATTGTAAGCCTGAGGCCCTGAGTTCACCCCTGGGGTGGGGGTGGGGGGGGTTTAAGGAGGCAGAGACAGGCGGCTCCCTGGTGCTCACTAGCCAGTCAGCCTAGCATGGTCAGTGAGCTCCAGGCCCTCAAAAAACAAGGTGGATGGCTCCCCCACATCTGTGTGCTATCACAGACACACAGACGTACACATGTGCATACACACAGTATGTTTAGGGTGAGGGGGACAGTAAGGGAAGGATTCCCAAAGAACCAAAAGCTAAGAAGAGATTGGGGAGAGGGCAAGGATTTAATAGGGTTGGTTTCTTGGGACTTCTCAATCTCTGAGAGCTGGGCATGGTGGTTGAGGCCTCTCCCTTTTCTCCCTACTAGTCTATCACCAGAGGCGCAGCACGGTTAATCAAGAATTGAATGGCAGCTCTTTTGGATGTGTCTTGACACTCACCCTTTCTTTGTTCCTGGTGTCATCTTAGGCAGCACCCAAGGTGAAATTTTAAGAGCTACTCTAGGCATCAAAATGAATCACAATTATCTTGAGAAGCAGTGAGGAAGGCACAATAACACATACATTAATATGTCAAGTTAACTTTGTTCTAAACTTCAATAGATAACAACACTAACGTGTTTACTGAGGTCTAACTTTGTCACACCTTGCTTTCTCTTTGTTGAGACAGTCACACCTGCAGCCCAGGCTGGCCTGGAAACCTTGTTGATCCTTCTGAGTACTATTACCGGTGTTCACTACCATGGCCGGCTGCACTCAGATTTTAAAAAAAATCAAAGGCCAGGGATGTAGACCAGTGGCAGAGCTACCATGTGCAAGGCCCTGGGTTCAATCCTTAGCACCCATTAAGAAATTTAAACTTAAGCTCTTCTTTCACCAAATTGACAAGAGTTGAGAACAGAGCCAAAGCCTGACCACATGTTGTCTACTTGAATTTATTACTTTCTTAAAAAAAAAAAAAAAAAAAAAAAAAGAAGAAGAAGAAGAAGAAGAAGAAGAAGAGGTTCAAGATGGCCAGGGAAATAACTCATATACACTTCGAACAGGAACGAAGCCTCTAAGACTTGGGGTACTCCTGTACCCTCAATCTCAGATCTCTAACAGCCTCCCACCCCCCGGTTTTCTTTCCAACAAGACACCCAGATCAGCAGCAGAGGTACCTAGGGTTGTCACTGAGAACCTGAACACTGGGAATGGGAGGGGGAAAGTCCAAAAATAGGAGCTGAGAAGAAAGGGGGAAGGAATGAAGGAGAGCCTAGGGCTCTGGAGGACGGAGTTGGGCCACAGGTGGAAGTGAGCCAGTATGGGGGTGCCCCTCCTGACTGCTGCGGCCCACACTCCCTGGACCCCAGAGCACCCCATGGTTTGTTCTGCAGTCCACTCCCCTGCTCCTGAAACCTCACAGGCCCAGCTCCAAGTCCTCCAGCTCCTCTTCCAGAGCCCTCCGCCGGGCCAGCTTCTCCAGCTGCTCTCTGCTGGGCTGGCTGACCTCGCCAGCCTGGATGCGCTGCTGCAGCTCCTCCACCTGCCGCAGCTTCTTCCTTAGGCTCTTGATCTTCTTGGCTTTCTCTGTGGTGGCAGCAGAGTCGGACGCATCCGGGGCAGCTAGAGGGGAGGCCTGGGAGCCTTGGAGGGCGCTGGGTGTTTGGGCGGCGTCTCCCAGAGACACCTTATCAAGAGTCCTGCTCAAGGCCTCCGCCTCCTTCTCCTGCTGCTGCCTCCTCTTCTCCTTTCGCTTCAGGTTGCGTTTGGCTGTCTTGGAGAGGCCTGCTTCACCACCTTCGGGTCTGCATGGGGTGACGGGTGTCGTGGCCTCAGGGCTCAGCCCTGGAGGAAGTTCTGGTTTGCTCTTGAAAAACTTCACATACTTGTTTTCATAGCTGCAGGAAACAGAGCGCTAGAGCTTCAAGGATGCCGCCGCTGCCGCCTTGCTCCCTCCCCAGGCTTCACCTCACTTCCTTCCCATTGCACTCCCATTTCCTCTGCCCTTCGGGTTCCCTGGTCTTTAGGAAAGTTCTAGAACTCAAAGCTCTGGCTCTTGGATTGCTGTCTA
This sequence comes from Cricetulus griseus, assembly GCF_003668045.3. NCBI lineage: Eukaryota > Metazoa > Chordata > Mammalia > Rodentia > Cricetidae > Cricetulus > Cricetulus griseus. The sequence continues at coordinate 129,142,602 of NW_023276806.1, forward strand.
GAGGATCTGAAGAGGTCAAAGGAACAAGCCTAGGTGGGGGAGCCCTCACTCACCCCTCAATCCCAGCTCCTTCCTCTCCTTCCTGAGAACGTTGTGCCTCCTTCCATTTCCTTGGGGCTCAGGCGAATCATCCCTGAACTCGAAGGCACAATATGCTATACTCGTGTAGGGACCCCACTAAATAACCCCTTGTTAAGCCTAACCACGCACACTGGGACCTCCTCTTGGGGCACGTATCCTTCTTTGACCCTCCGTTGCTTGCGCCAGGTCCCGTCGGGTCTCTGTGTTGAGGCAATGTACTTGCCTGAAATGAGAGAAATTAAGTTGAAGTTAGTCTCTCTCATTGTCAAACATTTTCCAAGATGAGAGAAGTGTTTATAAATATACACCACACCCCCGACTCCCATCCACCCACCTAACGCAAGATAAGGGTTCACTATGTAGACAAAGTGGGCCTTCAACTTGAATTCTCCCCCTCCCCCTCCCGAGTGCCAAGATTACAGGTGTGCAACAACACTCAGATAAGGCATCAATTTTCCATCCTCTGTCACTGGCTGACTAACACACTACCTTGCCCTCAAGGAGCTGCTGCCTCTTTTTTAAATAACATATGCAAGACAGACGAGGTAGAGTTGGCTTTCTTCAGAAATACAAGGCACAGGAAACATCGAAAGCAGCAAACGAACCAGATTACAAAGGGGCCAGAGCAAGAAGAATGTGGAGGAAAGAGCAAGGAAGAATGAAAGACAAATTTCATTTAGATAGACTTTGAAAAAACAAAACTTTTAGGAAACCAGATTATAAAGACATCAGAACATGTGGATACAAAGGGCACTATTTTTTATTTATGTGTATGTGTCTCTCTCTGTGACTGTGTGCATGTTTCTGTAGGGACCAAAAGAGGGCACTGGGGAGCCGGGAGTTGGTGGCGCACGCCTTTAATCCCAGCACTGGGGAGGCAGAGGTAGGCGGATCTCTGTGAGTTCGAGACCAGCCTAGTCTACAAGAGCTAGTTCCAGGACAGCCTCCAAAGCCACAGAGAAACCCTATCTCGAAAAATCAAAAAAAAAAAAGGGGGGGGGGCACTGGGTTATCTGAGCTAGAGTTACAGGTGGCTGTAAGCTGCCTGGTGTGGGTCTGGGAACTGAGCTCAGATACTTTGAGAAAGCAGCAAATGCTCTTAACCACTGAACCACCTCTCCAGCCTCCATACGTTTAAGTTAGCCAAAAGCTGAAAACAATCTAAAGGCCACATATGGCCTTGGTTCTTATATAAAATGGGACACCATGCTGTTGGTAAAAGAAAAAAAAGTTAGATATGAATTAATATTGGTGAGTATTCCCTAGTAGCACTGAAAGTGTTCATAATTTACTAAGTGGATATGTTTTTCATTAAATTCAGTACCTGCCCCTTAAGCAACTGCTGTCTTAATTATCAGTTGCAACTCTGCAGCTACTGTGGTTTGCAGGCACTGGTCATAGCCAGGTGGGAATTCTGTTCCCCAAGGCACCAGATCTGATAAAGGGAACTATCCCTCTATAGAACTAAGGATTCAAAGGTTGAGGTCAAAATCTGCCCACTCAGAGGCTGAATAGCAAGTAGCTAACCTCCTCTCCTAGCTTGTGTCTTCCCCAAAACAGGTTTCCTTTTACTCTTAGCTACACATGGTTCCTCCCTACCACTTCCTGTCAGCTAGTTGCTGACTTAACCTCCTGACCCCAGGGTTAATTTTATTCAATAAAACAAATGTAACATGTCTTTGCATCATTAAATATTCCACAGCATAAACAAATTTAACACATCTTCAAATAATATTCTACAACATGGAAGTTGTGGTTCACACCGTAACTCAAGCATACATTAGGCTCAAGTAGGAAAAAGTTCAAGGCCAGTCCCATCAACACACCAAGTTTGAGAACAGCCCAGGATGGAAGGCTTATCTCAAAAACAAAACAAAAAAGTCAAGTGTAGGCTGTGTAGAAGTTCTCAAAGTTAGCCTAAAGACCCATTCATACTTATTTTGTTATAGTATGCATTTCTTTATGCAACAGAAAGAAATATTTATTCAGAAAAATCTTTTTTTTTTTTTTAAACTGAGCTCCATCTGGGACAAATGTGTGTGTATACTATGACATCTGCAGGCAAACACACATCCCCCCACACCACTATACATACATACATAACTGAAAATAGTAAATCTTTAAGAAAACATTTATACATCTTTAATCCCAGCCTCTGGAGGCAGATCTTTCTGAGTTCAAGGTCAGTCTGGTCTACACAATGAGTTCCAGGACAGCCAGAGCTAAATAGTGAGACCCTGCCTGGATAAGCAAAACCATAAAAACAAAAACAAAATTTAAGAGTCAAATCTGGGGACTCCCACACAGATTACATGTTCATGTTCTTTTGTAAATTGTGGTGGTTTTGTTTGTTCTACATGGGTAAGAGCAGGAAGAAGAGATGGCTCCGTGGGTAAAGAAACCTGACAGCCCATGTGGTGAACAGTCCTCTCACTCTGCCTTGTGTATCATGGCACACACACTACTTACTAAATAAAAATGTAGCCGGCGGTGTCACACACGCCTTTAATCCCAGCACTTGTAAGGCAGAGGCAGGCGGATCTCTGTGAGTATGAGACCAGCCTGGTCTACAGAGCGAGAGCCAGGACAGCCTCCAAAGCTACAGAGAAACCCTGTCTGGAAAAAACAAAACAATTTTGTTTTTCTTTGGAGACAGACTGGCCTCAAATTCAGTGATCCACCTGCCCCTGTCTCCCAAATGCTGGGATTAGAGGCGTGCACCACCAACACCCGGCAAAGGTAATGGAGAATTTTAAAGAAAAAACAGTTAAGATATGACATGATAGGTGGAGGTGAAAGAAAAAAGAAAATAAAGATACAGTGTGAGAACTGAGGGAGCAGAAGAGTTAGTCCCTTGTTTGTTTTTGTACGGGGAGAGGATAGTGAGGATTGGGATACTAGGCAAGCAAATTTACCACTGAGCCATGCTCCAGCAGTAAAAAGTTCCTCATGTGAGTCTGTTGACATCAGGGAATGACAAGAGCCAGGTTTGAAATGAAAAAGGAAGCAGTTAAGAGCACTGCTGCTGGGCTGGAGAGATGGCTCAGAGGTTAAGAGCACTGACTGCTCTTCCTGGTTTCGGTTCCCAGCACCTAAACTGTAACTAACAACTGTCTGTAACTCCAGTTCCTTAGGATCCAATGCCCTCTTCCCATTTCCACAGGCACTGTATGCACACGGTGCACAGACAACATGTAGACAAACACCCATACACATAATTTTTAAAAATCTAAGCAAATCATTTAGAGGGCTAGCATACTCTGTAGGCATACACACTTGGCCTTGCAAGACTGACAACCTGAGTTGGGTCTCCATAGTACACAGCAGAAAGAACCACCAACTCCAAAAGTTGTCCTCTGACTGGCAAATGAGGACCTGTTGGAGTGGAGGGACAGAAAGAGAGTGAGAGAGCATCAATATAAACCCAAACATCGCCCCCATACTTTTTTGTGTTTTACTTATACAGAGGGCCAGGCGTGGTGGCGCAAGCCTTTAATCCCAGCACTCGGGAGGCAGAGGCAGGCAGATCTCTGTGAGTTCAAGGCCAGCCTGGTCTCCAGAGCAAGTGCCAGGATAGGCTCCAAAGCTACACAGAGAAACCCTGTCTCAAAAACAAAAACAAACTTAAAACAACAACAACAACAAAAAAAACCCTTTACATTTAAACCTAAGTGGCTTGGAAAATGGTAGTTACATAAAAGAGAGTGAAGTTATTTTTATTTTTATTTTGGCTCTGTGAGACAGGGAGGGTCTCTGCATATTTACAAAATCTAATACAATGTAAATAGGAATTGATTAACTCTTATACCATATTGTTTAGGGAATAATGACAAGAAAAAATGTACATATTTCATATGGATTCAGTGGTTTTTGTTTTTCTTTTAAGAGATGGAAAGCTAAGTGTGGTGGCAAATGCCTATAACCCAGTGCTTGAGAGACTGAGGCAAGTGACCTGGATGGCAGGAAACCTGGGGACAGTCTGGGGCTCACAGTAAGTACAAGGTCAATTTGTGCTCTAGAGCAAGGTACTGACTTAAAAAATAAAGGTGCAGGAGAGCTATGTCCTGGTTAAAGCGCATACCACTACTGCAGAGAACCCATGCTCAGCTCCCCAAATACCAGGAGATCTAACACCTCTTCTGGACTTTGTAGGTGTACACACACACACACACACACACACACACACACACACACACACACACACACACCCAGGACAGGACTTTGTAGGTGTACACACACACACACACACACACACACACACCCAGGACAGGACTGTAGGCACACACCTCACAGTTCTGGATATTTTTAGTCCGGGGTTGGTTGAATTGGCAGATACAAAACCCACAGGTACAAAGGAGCAAATGGGTCATAAACTAAGAGTAGAAAAAGTAAAAACAGCCACTGCACTGTGAGAAGACTTAAGATGGTTTGTGTAGTATTGAGAGGAAAAAGAAAATTTCATTTTGAATCTATCAACAGGATCCAAAAACAGCCAAGATTTGTACTGGAGAAGACATAATCAAGTGTGACAGAGGATTTAATGTGGTGTTGTTCACATGTGTACTCTTTTATTTTTCATATATCTATTGGAAACACATATGGCAATAACATTTATGCACACATGGATTTTAAATGTTTACTGAACACTTGCTGTTGTGTTAGTCACTGTAAACAGGAGCTATAGATACATTAATGAATAAAGCAAGTCAATTCTTGCCTGCTTGTAGCATATACTCTAGCAAGGAGATAATAAAAGAAAATATAAACAAACTAATTACAATATCACATTAAAATGCTGAAAACTTGGAGAATTAAAGCCACTGATACAAAGAAAGCAATTTTATGAAAACAGGAAATTCAACTGGTTAAGCAATATTTTACATAGAATCAAGGAGAGAGATAAAAACTAGAAACACTAATATAACAATATGGAGACTATAATACTGCCCTTAACTAAGGGGACACGTTCCAAGCTGTCCCAGCAAATGCTTTAAACTGCAAGTAGCTAGGCATGGTGGCTCACGCCTTTGATTCCAGAACTCAGGAGGCAGATCTCTGAGTTCCAGGCCAGCCTGGTCTACAGTCAACTGTCATACAGAGAAACCCTGAAGAGAGGGAGAGAGAGAGACAGAGACAGAGACAGAGAGAGACAAAGAGAGAGCAGCACTGAACTCTGCACACAGGTTCAGCATCCTTAATCCAAAAATCTAAAATCTGAAATGCCCCTAAATCTGAAACCTTCTGACTGTTGACAGATTCTAAGAGGGGTAATTTAATGTAATCTAACCTCATGTAACAGGTCACAACCAAATCCAAGTACATGAAAGACACTTTTTTTTTTTTTTTTTTTTTTTTTTTGGTTTTTTGAGATAGGGTTTCTCTGTGTAGCTTTGGAGCCTATCCTGGCACTTGCTCTGGAGACCAGGCTGGCCTCCAACTCACAGAGATATGCCTGCCTCTGCCTCCCGAGTACTGGGATTAAAGGCGTGCGCCACCAATGCCGGGCCATGAAAGACACTTTATAAAATTTGTTTTAGGCCAGTCAAGACTACATAGTGAGGCCTTGCTAAAAAAATAAAAATAAGGTGGGGGCTGAAGAGATGGCTCAGAGGTTAAGAGCACTGGCTGCTCTTCCTGAGGACCTGAGTTCAATTCCCAGCACCATATGGTGGCTCATAGCCATCTATAATGTGGTCTGGTGCCCTCTTCTGGCATCCAGGTGGGACCCTATATATGTAATAAAAATAAATAAAAATTTATAAAAATAAGGCTGGGCATGGTTGCACACACCTTTAATCCCAACACTCAGAGGGAAAGGTAGGTGGATCTCTGTGAGTTCAAGGCCAGCATGGTCTACATTGTGAGTTCCAGGACAGCCAGGACCATAAAGAGAAACCCTGTCTCAAAAAATAAATTTGAATAAATAAAAATGTACTTTTTAGGCTGCTATAAGTATATGTGAAATATAAGTGAATGGTGCTTAGATCTCATCCCCAAGATATCTCATCACATACAAACATTCTAAGTCTGAAAAAAGCCCAAAATCCAAAATACTCTGGTGCCAAGCATTTTGGATAAGGGATACTTATCCTGTATACTCTTTTCTCCTTTACATACAAATCTATGATAAAGCTTATTAATCTACAAATAACAACAGTAAAACAGAGTAACTACAACAATATATCATGACAAACATTATGTAAGTATTAGACTTCTAAATATTGTAATGTACTTTTTTTTCTTTTTGGTTTTTTTGAGACAAGGTTTCTCTGTGTAGCCCTGGCCATCCTGGAATTCAATGACCTCGAATTTACAGAGATCTGTCTGCCTCTGCCTCTGCCTCCCGAATGCTGAGACTAAAAGGTATGCGTCACTACCACCCAGCTAGCTGTACTTATTTTTGATTCTCTAGTCCACCATGGGTAACTGAAATTATAGTTTAAAAGGGTCAACTTTAAGGCTAAAGGTTTGAGAGTAGTAAGGATAGTGAGAAGAGGAGGCAGAGCTTTGTATGACCATTATGTGTAGACCCTCGGAGACACACATAGCCCACTGTGACAAAGGAGCACCTATTTTATGTTATCTTGGGTCCATCCTCTGGCCTTGATGGTATCCAAGGGTGAAGTCAAAAAGGGAGAGGTTTGTCGACTCCCACCCCTAGAAATAAAACCAAGGGCAAGAATATCAGGTCTTTCAGGTAACATTTTTAGTCAGAAACTACAGGTTAGAGGCTGCTGCTATAGAAAATTTTAAACTATTTCCTTAACTCTATTAGCAAAAAACCTTTCTTTTAATTTTATTTTGTGTATGGAGTGTCTTGTCTGTATGTATATATGTGCACCATGCATGCTATTGCCTGCAGAGGTTAGAAGAGGGTGTCTGATTCTCTGGGACTGTACCTACAGACAGTTATGAGCAGCTATGTGGGTGCCAGGAATCAAACCCAGGTCCTGTATAAGAACAACAAGTGCTCTTAAACAATGAGCCACCTCACTCCACTGAATGCTCTCAATTGACCAGGGGCTTGAAAACACAGTTGCAGAAAGAAAACACACAGTAACATGGCTAGGCTTGGCGGCATTCCAAGGAACCTGGGAATTAACTGTGAGTCCCTGGGACCTGCTGCAAGAAAAGAGATCTAGGTCTCAGGTCTGAGCTTGGGAGATTTCAGGACTAACAACTCTAACACTTGGGGACAGTTTCTTTTTCTTTTTAAATATTTGTTTTTGTTGTTGCTGTTATTATTTTTAATGATGTGTAGGTGTGTGCGTGAATGCAGGTGTCCACAGAGGCTGGAGGTGCTCAGTTCCTCACAGAGGCTGGAGGCGCTCAGTTCCTCCGGAGCTGCAGGTACAGACTGTTATGAGCTGTCTGATGGGAGACTCAAGTCCTCTGGAAGAGCAGCCAGTGCTCTTAGCTGATGAAACCATGCCCCCAGATTTACTAATTTTAATTATGTGTATATCTGTGGGTATATGCACATGAGTGTAGAGTCTGCAGAGGCACAGGATCTTAGATCCCTCTGGAACTGGACTATATAGGCAGGTGTGACTCAGCTAACATGGGTGATGGGAGATGAACCTGGGTCTTCTGGGAGACCAGTATGTGTTCTTAACCACTGGGCCATCTCTCCAGACCCTGGGTACAATTTCAAAAAAAGGGAAAAATAGAACTAGTGAGAAGGCTGGGTGGGTAAAGCTGCTTGCTGTTGGACCTGACCATCTGTTTGGTCCCTGAATCTATGTGACAGAAGTAGAGAACTAATGCCTGTAAGATGGCCTCTGACCTTCACAAATCGACTTCGGCAAGTACCCCTCCCAATAAGTAAGAACATATATAAATAACTGTAAAAAGAGAAAAAGTATAAAAAGAGAGTACTTAGGTTAGAGAAATGATCATGACTATTACTCTCAAAGAAGAAAAAGTGGCAGCAATGACAGAAAATACTCCAAGAAAGGGCCGTGCTATGCCATGGAAAACAAAAGTTTATAGTCACAGTAGATGGAAAAGTATATTAAATACTATTGTAAAGGGGCAAGTGTTTAGCATGATTAAACACTGCAGAGAGACTAAGGATGGGGAGAAATAAGAAAACAGTTTTTTGCTAATTTGAAATATGAACAGTGGTCAGGAGTCAAACTATAAGTGAGTTAAATATTCTGATAACTCTATGAGAAAACTGCTATACAACTCAGGATTATCAATAGGAGCAAGATGTCTTTAGTTTCAAGAATCTACAGTCTACGTGAAAGAGACTGAAGCAAGAGGTCTGCCATGAATTGAAGGGTTGCTTGAGCTACACAACAAGGAACAAGACAGCCAATATTACATATCAAACCCTCTCTGTTCTCTGTCTCTGTCTCTCTCTCTCACACACACACACACACTCAAACGTCCAGGTTTAATATCCAGCATTGCACACACTGGGCATGGCAATCCATGCCTATAAGCCTAGCATACAAGTGGTATTAGAGGCAAGAGAACTAGGAGTTAAAGTCAGACTTGGCTAGGTAAGATCCAATCTTGAATATACAACAAAGCAATAAAAACAATTCTTTAGATTAAGAGGAAGTAGACAAGTTAGGCAAACAAAGAGTAACAGTTTAAGTACTGAGCCAAGAAGGTGTGTGTGTGGGCAGGTGGGTAACACCACTTGCTCTGCCAGCCTCACTACCCAGAGGAGAAAATGGACTCCAGGTCTCCACACTATGTCATGTTTGAGGCCAACCTGCTCTACATGGTGAGGCCAGTTTGAGCGAGCAAGGGGTATATAGTGAGACAACAGTGAAAAAGCACAACAGTATTTGTGAGGGTGGGGAAAGGGTTAGGGAAGCACAGGGGAAGGTGGCAGGAAATTAGGAAAGCCTGAAAGATCTGCACTTAAGGACAGGCTATGGGGCTGGAGAGATGCTCAGAGGTTAACAGCACTGGCTGCTCTTCCAGAGGTCCTGAGTTCAATTCCCAGCAACCACATGATGGCTCACAACCATCTATAATGAGATCTGGTGCCCTCTTCTGACCTGCAGGCTTACATGCAGGCAGAACATTGTATATATTTTAAATAAATCTTAAAAAAAAAAAAAGACTGGCTATGAATAATTACAAAAGATCAGACAATATTCCTTTAGGCAGAGAAAGGGAAGGGGTGATGAGAATCATTAAAAATCAGAGTAGTGGGAAGTCATAGTGTGCTGACAACAGTCAGACTGAGCTCTTGCTAACACGAAGCTGTATCACACCAGCAATTTCACACACAGTGTCTTGCTGACTTTAAGATAGCAAGTGCATAGAGTAATGAATCATTTACAAGCTGAGCACAGCCTTCAACAGTTTATTTTTATTTTATTTGTGATAACATCTCACTATGTCACCAATATCCATCTGGCTTTGGCTCCAAATTGCTAGGATTAAAACAGTGTGTCACTAAGGCTGACTAAATCTTCAAGAAGTTAAGAATAAAAGTAGGCATAGTGGGATCTCTGGGAGACCAGCCTGGTCTACAAGAGCTAGTTCCAGGGCAGCCTCCAAAGCCACAGAGAAACCCTGTCTCGAACCACCCCCCCAAAAAAAAGTAGGCATAGTGGTTCAGGACTGAAATTCCAGCATCCAGGAAACTGAAGGCAGGAAGACTGCCGTGAGTTCAAGTCCAGCTTGACTTAAATAGATCTTATCTTAAAACACAGCAGGGAAGAGACTGTGCTCATATTATAGAACAGTCTTTTATCTTGAAACAGGATTTTTTTTTTTAAGATTTTATTTATTTGGGGCTGGAGAGATGGCTCAGAGGTTAAGAGCACTGACTTCTCTTTCAGAGGTTCTGAGTTCAATTCCCAGAAACCACATGGTGGCTCACACCCATCCCTTATGAGATCTGGTGCCCTCTTCTGGCACGTAGGCACACATGCAGGCAGAACACAGTGTGTACATGATAAATAAATAAAATCTTTTTAAAAAATATTTTATTTATTTATTATGTATACAACCTTCTGCTTCCATGTGTATCTGCACACCAGAAGAGGGCTCCTGTAGGCTTCATTACAGAGACGCATCTCTCAGCTGATGCCTGCAGGCTTGAGTCACCAGTACACAATGAGCTAAACTGTGTAGCAGTTTAAGAATTTGCTCATGCAGACAGAAAAGGTCACAGATGTGCAGTAAAGCAGGTTCAGATGGAAAAAAACAAACAAACAAACTCTAAACAGGTAAGTACATTCACTGATGTGCACAGGCTTAAGAAAAAAGGAAAAGCCGAGGTGGTGGCTCATGCCTTTAAACCCAGCACTTGGGAGGCAGAGGCAGGTGGATCTCTTGTGAGTTTTGCCCAGCCTGGTTTTCAAAGAGAGTTCCAGGACAGTCTCCAAACCTGTAGAGAAACCCTGTCTCAAAAACAGAAAAAAGAAAAAAAAAAAAAAAAGCAAAATGGGTACGGACACTCATAAAAATAGTTTTAATAAGTAAAGGAGGGAGGAGGGAGCTATGAGAATGAGAAGGGAAGAAGAGGAAGGATGCAGAGGTCATGAGGGAGCAGAAAGGTTGAGTCAGGTGTAGATTAGAAGAAAGGATATGTGATAGATAGAGTTTTAGTTGGGGGGGTGGTAGGGGAGGAAGGGAGGGAGAAGGGAACTGGGATGGTCATGTAGTTCAATCTTGTTTGTAATTCAAATAAAAAAAGTAAATAAAGTCTTTAAAGAGAGAAGTGGAAAAAAAAGAATAAGCCACATAGAGATGGAAAATACACAGCAAGTCTGGATCCTGTGTGGTGTATTGATTTCAAAATTTTTGATTGCTTATGAGCAAACAACAGCTGCTGAGGGACACTGGATTATAAAAACTACTAAATTAAACCAACCTATATATTTTTAAAATGTCTTAACTTCAAAATGGAAGTAAAAAAATGCTATGTTGGGGAAAAGGTTATGCTTTTCATTCCACAGAAAATGAAGGGCTATACATTCATTCAAGGTTGATAGAGATCAGATTTGATCTGGGAAAACCCTCTGAAAATCCTCAATACAAACATGAGGAAATAAACTTCAAAAAAAAAAAAAAAACAAAAAACAAACAAGCAAACAAAAATACAAGACAGGTGACGTATACTGTACCTGATCAAAAAGAAGGTTTTCTCTGTGTAACAGTCCTGGCTGTTCTGGAACTGGCTCTGTAGCCCAGGCTGGCCTTGAACTCATAGAGCTCAGCCTGCCTCTGCCTCTGGAGTGCTGGGATTAAAGATGCACACCACCACCACCCAGCCAGAAGTCATCTTTGGCTGGCTTGTGTACAATACACAGTCCATACTTGTGTTAAAGAGGATACTACATATGTTACCCTTGAAAGAACAAACACCAATGAAAGCAATGGCCCAGGTGATCCAACCTCTCAGCGTGCCTCTGTTGCAGTTTCCTGCAAGTTCTGTATCCAGAACAGCTTCAAGGCTGCTGGCTGACATGGTCCAACCTCACAGACTACTCCAGCCAGACCTCAAATAAACCCTACATTTTCCCATCACACAGAGACTAGATGACAGCTGGCTCTCCCAGGACTTCCCAATTTTCCCAAGGTCCTGTTATGTTTGTTTTTTATTCTTTACTCTTTGGGCTTTTTGGGGCCCACCACCCAGTTCCCAAATAAATCACACACAAAAGCTTATTCTTAATTATGAGTGCCTGGCATTAGCCTGGCTTGTCTCCAGCCAGTGCCCAACATTAGCTTGGCTTGTTTCTAGACAGCTTTTTTCTTTTTCTTTTTGTTTTTTCCAGGCAGGGTTTCTCTGTGTAGCTTTGGACCCTATCCTGGCACTCACTCTGTAGACCAGACTGGCCTTGAACTCACAGAGATCTGCCTGCCTCTGCCTCCGAGTGCTGCGATTAAAGGCATGTACCAACATCTGGCCAAGCCAGCTCTTCTTATCTTAAATCTACCTTTTCCCTCTGGGCTTTTATTTTTCTTCAGGGGAACTTGGCAGAGACAAAATAAGACACCAGCTGGCTTCCACTGGCCTCTGAAATCACCAACAGGCACATATATGCACATATACCATACACACTCACACTCGTGTACCCTCCCCCAAATATCTTAAAAAGCCTGTTTTTTTTACCATGATCCAGGGCAAGTAAAGTCTGAGAAACTGACATTAAGGAGACATGAGGCCTACATGCAATGACAAATGACACAATAGATGAGATCCTGGATCAGAAAAACCAAAATCCAAAAAAACCCACTTCCTTTTTTTTTTTTTTTTGAGACCAGGTCTCCATACTTAGCTCTGGATGCACTGAAATTCACTATGGCAGGGTTTTTTTTATTGTTATTGTTTTGTTTTTGTTTTTTTCAAGACAGGGTTTCTCTTTGTAGCCCTGGCTGTCCTGAAACTCTGTAGACCAGGCTGGCCTCGAACTCACAGAGATCTGCCTGCCTCTGCCTCCCGAGTGCTGGGGTTAAAGGCGTGCACCACTACCTCCAGTTTAAAAAAGTTTCAATAATGGGCCTATTTAACCTTGGCTGGCCCTGAACAGACCATGTAACCCAGGCTGGCCTCAAACTGTAGCAATTCTCCTGTCTCTACTTCCCAAGCGCTGGGAACATGGGTGTGAACCACCATGCCTGGCTTGAACAGCATATGACATTAGTTAATAATAATGTACTGATGCTGATTAATTAACTGTAAGAAATGTACTTTAACAAATAAGATGCTAGTAAAAGGGGAAGGGTACAAGGTATATAGGAATTCTTTGTAGCACTTTTTCAGTTGTTCTAAAAATCTAACTGTTCTGAAAAATGAAGTCTATACCATCTTGCTGTTACAGAATAAAAGCTAATCAAAGTCTTAAGAGAGAAAAAGGTGCTCATAATAGAAATAACAACAAAAAGATTAGGAAAGCTGAATATGAAATGTGACAGTATACCCAAAAGTGAGACATTCAGCATTAGAAAACGAAAGACAAGAGCAACTCAGGAGAGAGCACAGTTAAGCAGTGAGGAACTAGAAACAGCAGGTGAGATGTGATATTCAAGAAATCTGGATTTTAACAGTGGCAACCCATGCCTATACTCACAGTAGGACTGTTGCGAAGGAGGCAGGCAGATCTCTGTGAGTTCAAGGCTAGTGTGGTCTGCAAAGTGAGTTCTAGGACAGCCAGGAGTGTTACACAGAGAAACCCTGTCTCAAAGAACAGAACAGAACAGAACAGAACAGAACAAAACAAAACAAACAGCAGCAGCAACAACAACAAAAAAAATCACAGTGCTCATGGAGCCAAAGCACAAGGATTGCCATGAATCTGAGGGCAGATTGGGCTTGCTACACAGTGAAACTTTGATGGAAGGCAGGAGAGAGAGAGGGAAGGAGAAAGAATGACAAACACCTGGCTGTGATTCAGAGAGGAAACAGAAATGACAGACCTTAATTTTTCAATAAAATAGAAAGTGAGGGTTTTTGCCACAAAAGGAAGACTTAAGGCATAGTGATAGAGGTTTGGAAAAAAAAGTTGGTGAAATAGCCATGGGAGAATTTAGGACACCAGAAAGCAAGAATTGGCAAAAAGCTGTGATACTGACAGAAGTTAACACTATATTGAATCTTGAGGTTTTTTTTTTTTCTTCTTTTCTAGCAATATGTTACAGTCTAAAATCAGAAACCAAGAAAAGAGTTGATGGATATCATTCAAGATAAAGACAGTCACATGCAGTAGTTAACTGAATGCCTGTAATGCAGGCATAGGTGGGAGCAGGGAGAACAGGAGTTAAAGGCCAGCCTGGACTGCAGGGGACTTTTCCTCAAAAAGCCAAAAAAAAATACACAAACAAAAATGATAAAAGAGGGGCTAGGGATATGGCTCAGGGCTTAGGGGGAGGGTAAAGCATTTGCCACACTAATGTAAGGACCAGAATTCACATCACCAGCCACATACATGCTGCGGGCTGGCGGCATGCCTATAATCCCAGCACTTGGGAGACAGAGACAGGATCCCAGGAGTAAACTGTCTGAATCACCAAACTCTGGGCTACAGTGAAAGATCCTGACTGAGATGTAAGATGGGGAGGGATAGAGGAAGACACCTGGCATCAACATCTGGCCTGCACATGCATGTGGACCTGTACCCACACATGCACGTGCACACAGGCAGGTACACACACTCACACATACACACGGAACCAGAAAACCTAAGCTGCCTCTGTGGATTTGGGACAGTCAAAATGGTGACTGGTAAGGAAGCTAAAGTGAAGGGGAATACCTGAAAGGAAAGTAGTGTCACAGATGAGGTCCAGGTTGTAGTAATCCTTAGGTGTAGCTGAAAATACAAAGGTAAGTCAATGATCTCGTGCTCAGCAACTAGGGAGCTCAGAGTGTTCCCAAGGTGCTAGAGACAGAATAATAACAACAAAAATAAAAAACAAAAGGGCTAGAGAGATGGCTCAGGGGTTAAGAGAGGCTCTTGCAGAGGACCTGAGGACCTACGTTGGATTCCCAGCACCAATACGGTGGCTTACAACTCTAACTCCAGTTCCAGGAGATCTGATACCTCTTCTGATTTCTGTGGGCACCAAACACACAAATGGTGCACAGACATACACACAGGCAAAACAATCACACACATAAAATAGGTAATAGCATAATTTGTGGGCAGTAGATAGGAACACTGTGGTTTTACGGGAGTTTTATAGGAACCACTATAAGGATCACAGTAGCAGTAGGAAGTAGGAAAGAAAAGCAAAGAGGCAGTTTATTCCTTTTTTCTTCTACAATCACAGAATACAGAAAATACCTCTGATTGCAAGCAGGGGCCAGATGGACTATGTGGATAAAAAGAAGAATAAGGTACCCATCAAGAGCTGCAAATTGGTGCCGGGCACTGGTGGAGCACGCCTTTAGTCCCAGCACTCGGGAGGCAGAGGCAGGCGGATCTCTGTGAGTTCGAGACCAGCTTGGTCAACAGAGTGAGTTCCAGGACAGCCTCCAAAACAATACAGAGAAACCCTGCCTCAAAAAACAAACAAACAAACAAAAAAAAGAGCTGCAAATTGCCCATCATGGCCTTGGCAGTGTGCTCCTTTAATCCCCAAACTCAGGAGGCAGAGAGAGGCAGGTGGATCTCTATGCCTTCAAGGCCAGCCTAGTCTACACAGTGAGCTCCAGGCCAGCCAGAGCCACATGGTAAGACCATGTCTGGGGCAGTGGGAGGGGCGAGGTTCTATTTAAAGGTCAGGTCTATATGAGGCAGGTGGATCTCTCTGCATTCAAGACAAGTCTGGTCTGCAAAGGGAGTTCCAAGCCAGTCAGGGACACACAGTGAGACACCGTCTTCAAACAAACAAACAAGCAAACAAAAACCCAGCTGCAGGTTAAAGACCTACCTAGTAGAGAATATAAGAAATGTTGCTACAACTCTTTGAAATGCAAGAATAGGGAATGGTAGAAGAAATACTAGTTGTCAATAAGTATCATATAATGTAGGAAGCCTACCTATTAGGAACACATAAAGCAAACCAAGAAGCATACACGGCACATTTTAAACACACCATGCATACACTGCACACGTACAGGATCACCTCTATGAAACACGAGAGTCAGCGACTACACGTGAAGACTACACTGGAGGATACAAAAAATAGTCAGGCGCTTAAACTCCATTTTATAAATGTCTTTCATATATCTATTTGATCATCTCCAGGTCAACACAGCTATTGTGCACATTATTCTAAAGACAAGGCAATTAGGATGAGACAAAAATATATATCTATATATATATATGAGGGAAACTAATTCTCAGTTTCACACACAAACACAGACTGCAACATTTCAAGACAGCGCTGGACTGAAATTCTACTCAAGCTATAAGACATAACGGGGGTTCTATTAATTGTCAAAGATGTTGAAAGAAAGACCAGTAGATATTCCCCTGGTTTTGTTTTTGGTTTTTTTTTTTTTTTCTCTGACTTTAGATGGAAAACTCCATCAATGAGAAAAGTCAGGGTGAAAGTTAAATTCCTCTTCCAAGACTTCGTGTACCTCTGGGCTTCAGTGACCCCCCTCCTTCCCCCTCAAAGAAATGAAGATGAGGCAAAGAGCGAGGACAGCACTGTGTAGCCATGAGATAGATCCTTCAGCAGACAGAGCTTGGAGAAGATAACAGGGTAGGGTAGAGGGCAGGTCTAACAGCAGGACATGGGGGAGGGGAGGAAGGGTCGGAATTGGAGGGAACTGGCAGTGCAGGAGCCCCTAAGGCTGCAGGACCCTAAAAAGGTATGGGACTCCAGCAGCTAGAAACAGCCGAGGCTCCTAAGGGCCCCGGAGCAGGGGACATTGAAGGACCCCCAGGGTTTGAGAGACCGGAAGCAGAGACCCCCCCAAAACACGAGACCAGAAGGGGGCGCAGGTGATAACCCACAGGAATGAATGGGCAAGGCGGTCCGGGGGCGGGGCCAAGGAGGGGCCCCGGGATGGGCGTGGCACAAACCCCTCTCCAAGCCCGAACCCCTAACCCAAGAGTCCCGAGAGAAGCGGCTCCGCGATTCCCGCACTCACCGCCGGTCTCGTCAGTTACATAGGGAGTCGCCATCTTGAGAACCCGAACCACTTCCGGCGTGAGCGGGCTGGGGTCCCGCCCCCTCCCCACCGGAAGTGGAGTCCTCATCCTAGCAAGCCACCATTTTAATCTTAAAGAGAGACTGCACCATTTCATCGACCCGGGCGGAGGCGAAGGGAGGGTAGAAGCGCAGGGCAGCTTATGAAGGCGCGGGCTCTTTTACTACCACCGATACCATTCTCCAACGCCCGGGGGCGGATGAAACAGTCCTCTGGGCTCCCAGAGAGGTTCCGACACAAGCCCTCTACTAATGCTCGCAGACTAATGCTCGCACGCCCGAGGTCACCGGCGCCCAATAGAAAGGCTGGTTAAAGAGAGCAGAGAATACGCAAAGCCCGTGGCCCGCACCCAACACCCAACTCCAGGGCGGCTGTGGACGTGGAGCAGAGACGCCCCCCGGGGACGCGTGGGGCGCACGACTGTGTCTGGGAACGGACGTGCAAACCTCCAGCCAACACCTGAGCCGGCGGGCAGGGGGTTCGGGCTCGCCGATCGCTCTCGGCTGCCCAGCCGGGCTCTGCACCGAGACCCGTGCCAGGGCGCGCAAAGAGGAGGGCACTGCGGGTCGGTCACCTGTCCCCGTAGCCTCCGGGGTGCCGGCGGTTTCCATGACCGAGTCGGGCGAGCAGCCCTCGCCAGTGGAGCCCCGTGAGATCCGGCCGCGAAGTGACTTCTTGCCCCGCTGCCCCGCGGCGGCTCCTCCCGGGTCAGAGGACGCGGGGTGAAGGCATTTGGGCGGACCCAGGCAGTATTCTAATTAGCCGCGCCCAAGTGTCCCGACCAGCTTTTGGCCACCGCCAGCCGGGCCACTATCGGGACATAGGTGGCCACTCGCTTTGTTAGGTTGTGCCCTGCCGGGTGCCTCGTTCTTCAAGAGAACCCCAAGTGTGGTGTGTGTCCCTGTCCCCCGCGCCCCTCCCCACTCCCGCCTTCAGCAACTTAGTTCCTTCGGGGCTAAGTCCTGTTAAACTTGTTTGCCCTGAAGCCCGGAAGGTGCAAGCTGCAAACTGCAAGCTGCAAACTGCAAGCTGCAAGCTACTCTCCTCCAGGTGTCCGACTCTGCCCTCCTCCCCCAATTTAGTTTAGTTTTTTTTTTGTTTTTTTTTTTTCTCTTAACTTTATCACCTTCCTCTATTGCACACCTCGGGCTTAGGTTAATGTCCTACAGGGCCTCTCGAATTGAGGAGAAGGGGAAAATATTAATGACTACCTCAGCAATGAACGGCATGTCCCACTTTAAAAAAAAAAAGAAACGTAAAAAATAAATTAATTTTTAAAAAAAGAATAAGAAGCCGGGCGTTGGTGGCGCACGCCTCTGATCCCAGCACTCGGGAGGCAGAGGCAGGCGGATCTCTGTGAGTTCGAGGCCAGCCTGGTCTCCAGAGCGAGTGCCAGGATAGGCTCCAAAGCCACAGTGAAAAACCTGTCTCAAAAAAAAAAAAAAAAAAAAAAAAAAAATCCACTCTGCTATGGGCTGGAGAGATGGCTCAGAGGTTAAGAGCACTGACTGCTCTTCCAGAGGTTCTGAGTTCAATTCCCAGCAACCACATTGTGGCTCACAAACCATCCGTTATGAGATCTGGTGCCCTCTTCTGGTGTTCAGATATACATGGAAGCAGAATGTTGTATACATAATAAATAAATAAAATGTTTTAAAAAAAGAAAGAAAGAAAGAAACAGGCTGACAAGGACCTTAACTAAATTCAGCCTTAGAAGTTTTTGCAAGCCTACACGTTGCCTTCTTTACAATTCTCCGAGCTCTGATTTAGCTCCCTGGGGTCTAAATCAAGTCTCAAAATCACTTTTAAACTATTTAAACTATTTGCATGAACTACATGTTATTGCAAGGGTTTTTGTTTTGTTTTATGCTCTTTTTTTTTTTTTTAGACAGGCTTTCTCTGTGTATCCCTGGCTATTCTGAACTCGCTCTGTAGGCCAGGTTGGCTTCTAGCTCACAGAGATCCTGTCTCTGTCTCCTGAGTGCTGGGATTAAAGGCCGGCAACGCCACTGGCTGGCAAGACTTCTAGTTCCTCACTGTGTGTCTGTGTGGGTGTGTGTTCACCCATGCCCTTGCTGCCTCCTCCTGCTTGTGTGTGTGTGTGTGTGTGTGTGTGTGTGTGTGTGTGTGTGTGTGTGTGTGGAGGGGCGCTGGGGAATGGAACCTAAAGTCTAGTTAGCAGTGCTAGACAACCATCTGGACAGTGAGCAACACCCCATTCTACCAGCCCACACCTGTTTTCTTTCATCACTTGTACTTCAGTCCTGCCCATCTAGTACCCTTTACTGAAAGATGATAAGGAGATGAGAAATGGGATGGTACCTCTAAAACTTAGTGGGGTACATGACTCTTGACTGAACTATTTCAAAAGTGATTTCTACAACCTTTAATGGACCTTCTCAATGAGGGGAAATCCTCATCGACCTGTTTACTTTCTAATCCTGGACACTCCCCATCACTGTACCCCTCAGACATCCTGCCCCCATCTCTGAAGGTTGGCAGGAAGCGAAACTCAATTGTCTGTTCACTCGACCAGCCTTGTACCCAACCTGGGCCCCGGATATGTACCCCCACCCAGAGGAGGAAGAAGAGGCTGGGAAAACAGGCTTGTTTTTTCCTTTCCCTTTGTTCTTTGTGGTTTCTTTCTTTCTGACTTTTATGATGTGGTTGATTAAAGAGCTGAGCACCTGGAACTATAGGATTAGACACCTCCTCCTGAGATGTGCCTGTGCTTTTCTTTCTTTTTTTTGGGGGGGGAGGGTTGGTGGTGGTTCGAGACAGGGTTTCTCTCCCTAACAGTAAACCCACTTTGTAGACCAAGCTGGCCTCCAACTCACTGAGATTCGCCTGCCTGCTTCTGCCTCCCAAGTGCTGGGATTAAAGGCGTGAGTCGCCACCACCAGGCATTTCTTTGCTTTTTTTTCTCCACCCCCACCAACAACTGACTTAGGGTATGATGAAGCACAGATCCTAAAGGTACAAAGATGGATAGAGTAAGAATGATTTCCTCGTATTCTTTATTAGAGAAATTGTATTTTAATTGAATTTTTTTTTAATGTAGGAGTTTCTTTAATTTTATGTAAGGTCTGATTGGAAGAGTAGTTTGGGACTAAGTATCATAGAAACAGTCTTTGTTTAGAGTGATCGAGAGCTGGGGAGTTTTATATACATCTAGCCACTTGGTTTCCATCTACATTTTTGCTTATCCTACAGAACTAAGAATGAAATGTTTGTTGAAGCCAAGAGGGGTGGCATGTACCAGTAATCCCAGCACTTGAGTGTCTGAGTCAAGATGGCAAATTCAAGGCCAGCCTAGGGTACACACATACTGAAATCTTGTCTCAGAAAAAATAAATAAAAGTTTGTTGACTGTGAATAAGGAGGATATATAGGAAGGAAAGATAAAGCTTTGCTAACAATGAAGAATTGGGGCAGTGGTGGCACACTTGGGAGGCAGAGGCAGGCGGATCTCTGTTGAGTTCGAGGCCAGCCTGGTCTACATAGTGAGTTCCAGGACAGCCAGGGCTACACAGTGAAACCCTGTCTTAGAAAAACAAACAAAACAAAACAATGAAGGATATAACTCTTAAAAATGAAGGACGTGGGATTGGGGTATAAGTCAATGGCAGAGCACCTGGGAAGCAATGTTCCAGGCACTGAAATTCATCTGCAGCGTGATGGTGATGGCAGAGAAGGACAAGGAAGAGAAAAAGAGCAAGAAGCAAGGAAGAATCGAGACGCAAACAAAACAAGACAAAAAAAAAAAAAGACATGGAACAGAGACATATCATTCTCCAACTCTTGATCTGGACCCACAATTAAAATTAATAATAATACCAAACCCCATTACTCTAGACTCTAGAGAAAAGTTGCTTCAAGGAGCTTCTCTCCAAATATTTGAGAACTGCTTAGTTCTCCGTTTCCACTAGAGGGCCACATGTTTTGTTTTGTTTTTCCTCTGACCCTCACTGGGCCCAAATATTTATACATATGAGGTGTGGATGTGTATACACAACAGCAGATACACACATTTCCAACCAGCAGTCTCTCTGCCCACTCCAGATATAAAAGGAGGCAATTCCAAGAACCCCAGGCTTTGTTACTCTCCAATTTCAGAGAAGGGGAGGAGGGAGTTAGTCAGGATTTGGAGGCGGGACCTGGGACCCCCAGTAGCTACCAGTAAATCCTTAGGCCTTGGTCTCTTCTCTGTTACTCTCCCAGCATCACACCATCCATGCTACCCTAAGAGTCCTAGCAACTCCAGAGTACAGGTAGGAGGAACAGAAAGGCTTCGCCGCCAGCGGCTACCTTTGCCCAGAGTGTTTTGTGCCTTCTGCCAAAGCCAGAGGGTAAAGTGCCAGGGTTGGGTATGGAGAAAAGGTAAACATAGACAACCGGGGTCTATGCATCTAAACCTCCACCCTGGCCTTAAGGAGAGGATATGGATGTTGAGAGAAAGAGCTGTGCATAGACAAGTTAGGGGAGCTGAGGAACCCCCCCAGGAGAGGTGGGCAATCGTCTCAGATAGGGTCAAGCAATGTGGAAAAGGAAGATTTGTACCTAGGTCTTAAGTTGTGAAGTGTGGAACTCTGGCCTTTCCCCTCGGGGTTCTCCTGAATGTGGAGCTGGGCTGGTGAGTCCAAGATGACGATTTGGAGACTGGAGGGTGGACTAATTGCTGACCAGTTGCTGGGTGGTTCGGATCGGCATCCTGACCCCTACCTTGGCCTCCCGGGGGAGGGGATAATGGGAGAGACTGAGAGTAATTAGAAAGAGAAAAAATAGAAATAGAGCTGCCCCAGGCGTGTGGGAGTAGAGAAAGTGGCACAGACCAGAGAGAGCCCTGTGTTCTGGAGCCCGGGAGAAGGTAGTGTTGGAAAGCTGGCCACAGCGGTGGTCTAGGCAGCGGCGGGAGGGCAGGCTGGGTGAGGGGCGGGCAGTATGTCGTCAGGAGCTGGGCGGCCGCGTCTGCCTAGCCCGTCCCCTCCAGCCCAGCTCGGGCTCCTGCGCCCCAACTCCGACCGTGCGGCGCGCCTCGCGGGGCCAAGGTAGAGTCCCCGGGCGAGCCCCGCCCCGCTCGCACACTCTCGCACCAGGGCAGAAGGGCCGCGGAAGAGGCCGCTCCACCGGCTGGGTGAGCGCTGCCGCGTCCGGAGGAGGAAGCGTTGACAGCTGGAGCCGGCTGCTGGAAGCCTTTGCGCTGGGACACGGGAGCTGCCTTAGGCTGCGCAAGACCCGGGTAAGCTGAGTTTCCCCGGGACCTGACCCCCTATCCTGTTCGATCACCCGGAGAGCTGGGGAAGCTCAGCTCCTGGGGACTGGAAGAAAGGTCCCTTTTGGAAACCCACTGTGCCACAGGGGTGGAAGAAGGTTTCTTCTGTGGCCTTTCCACACCTGTCGCGGGGAAGTTTCTGAAAAGACAGAGTGGGAATCTCTTTCCGCTTTAAATACGATAAATGAACCCTATTACCGAGGAAGGAAAGCAAATGTCATTGGTCATCTCTGCACCCTCAGAAAATACAAGCCCACATCCCCCACCACCACCAGTCATGCCAACATCGTAACTTCCTCCTGTACTGGTAGCTACGACGCCCTCCACACAGGAACACAACGTGCCATCCCCTCCCTCATCCAGGCAACAAAATTATCCCCGATATTTGTGGTGGTTTAGTGAATTCTGATGCTTTAACAACAACATAAAATTACTCCTGACTAGTACCGGGGAGGGGGAGGAGAGAACGGACCCCCAACCCTGGGCAAAAGGGGGCACCATCCCTGATACGGTTAAGTCTAGCTCATCAGGTCAGGCTTTAAAACAAGGAGCGCCTGATCTGTGAAGTTTCTTCCTAGGACATCCTAAATGTCCCAGAGACACAGCTAACTCTTAAATAATGATGAACAACTTGGAAATGAGCGATGAAGCGAAAAGGAAACTTAAAAATGTTAGTGCCAGTTGTGAAAAGCTTAGCTCTTTGATAACTGCAGTTTTAGTATTCGGTGTTTAAAATTATACCTAGAGGATGAGAGGCACTGAGACGGTGGGATGGATGTACTGCGGTCAAAAGTCTTGACTTCGATCGTGAGCCTTAATTGTCTTTCTGAGCCCGGGATGTTGTAGGATTCTTTCCCTCCCTCCAAGTCGATTTCTTCCGGTCTCACCCTAGGTTAGTAGAGGTGAGTCGGGAAACCAGGGGAGGGAAGGGACCGGTGAGTCACAAATAGCTGGGGGTAGGGCCAAGGACCCCACCCTTCCAGCCTTGCATTTGTCTGGACTAGCCCAGGTTATAGCCTCAGGGTCGAGTTGGAGCTGAAAGACAACTTTGGACTTGTTCCGGGTCTTTAAGGCCCTAGGATCCGGCACTTTGCTTCCCTTCAGGTTCAGGAGCATCCAAACTCTCAGTGGCAGAAGTCAGGACAACTCAATAGATCCCCAGAAGGCCCCATGTCCAAGATCCCAACCCACAGATGTCCCTGACTATCGTTTCTAGCTTACCTCCTCATTTCTCAGAGGCAAATTCATGATCTTGATGCTTCTACAAGTCTGTACCTGACATAGGTATTTTTACTTTGGGGTGGAAGGTACATACATAACCGGGGTTCACTATTTGTGGAAATCATGAGAATTTGTGAGTTCTGGGCTTGAAAGTGTAGTTTTTCCTAACATCCAAATGTGTTTCTTTTTTTCACTTTTTTTGGGAGTGAGGGGGAGTGGAGGACAGGGTTTCAACAAAATTGCCCATGCTATCCTTGAACTTACTCTGTAGCCCAAGGCAGGGCTTCATTCCTCTTTCTGTCTCCTGAGTAGCTGGAATTGCCTATGCTACCGTGCCTCACCAGGCATAAAGTTATTTTCTGTGTATTACTTTATGTAATATTGGCTGGTGTTTATTGCAGTTTGCTGCTACATGCACTTGCTTATATAAACTTACTTAAGTCTACTCTGTGACTATTTATTGATAAGGTTGGACTGGTGTGTGTAGCTCAGTAGAAGGCTTACCTGACATGCTTGAGATCTTAAGGCCCTGGGTTCGATCCCAGCTTTAAAAAAAATTAATGTGGTTCAGTGAGTAAAATGACTCATCTAAGTGCTAGGATTCTAACCTGTACCTAATTCAAAAGTCCATTCTTGAGCAGGGTGTGGTGGCAGATGACTGTAAGCCCAGCTCTTAAGAGGCTGGGACAAGAACTATATAGTGAGACCCTGGCTCAAAAGCAAGCAATAGGATAGAAGGAAAAACATTCTCAGATATATATATATATATATATATATATATATATATATATATATATACCCTCTCCAGGTGGCTCCCAGGGGAGCCAAGGAAGGGACTGGAAAGAAGTGTCTTGGCCTCTCTCCTTTTCATTGTCCTTGTTTGTTCTCCCTATCATCTTCTCCCTCAGATCCCGTCTCCAGTATTCCATCTTCAGCAGTGATCAGAGATGCTAATTAAGCTATTCAAGCTCTATTGATCATAAGACTCATGTATTCATTATCTCTGTTGGCAGCAGAGGATGGATTGTAGTCATTGATGAGAGCCAGGAAGGCAAAGTCCTCTCCTCTGGTGTCACTGTCTTCTTTTAGAAGACCCTTTTCTAATGTTCTCAGAGAACCCTTGGAACGTGGGTGTTGTGATGCATATGTCATGGGGCAAAGGTTTCAGAGGAGATATGATGCCATCAGAAAGGAAAGGGCTGGTCTATTCTTGTAGCCCCCAACTGCCTCCCGGTATCCACACCAAGGTTCCCTAAATCTGTGGATAGAGGTCACAGTGTTTTGTTTTGGATTCAAGGCCTCAGGTTAGGGCATCTGACTTTGATTTTCTGATCTTTCTGTCTCTATCCCCTTCCCAAATGCTGGGACTACAGGCATGTATCTTTATGCCTGGTTTATATAGTGTTGGGGATTGAATTTGTGCATGCTAAGCCGGTGTCTTACCAACTGAGTTACACCTCCAGCAAGGCCAGAGTGTTTGATGAAATATCTCAATGAGTGCTTTTTAGCTTCAGTCATAAATGTAACAGCTATTTATTTAGTAACTACTATCTACCCTCCAAATTATCTCATACTTTCCTGACTGCCAAGTGGACACTCCGTGGCATCCTATTTATCCAAACTTGGATTAGTAGTCCCCTAAAATGACTACTCAAGTTTACACAACTATTTGTACAACCAATACTGAAAGATCGAATCCATGAGGTGTCCTGTTTTAGGTGCTGAGGCTAAAACAGGAAAGAAGACTGACAAGTTCCTGCTTTTGTGAAACCAACATTTTGGTAGACTATGAACATTTGAAGAAGGGATAAAAATTTCTGCTTGTGATTTGAAGGTGAGCCACACCTGAGGTAGAACAAGAAAATAAAG
Organism: Cricetulus griseus; assembly: GCF_003668045.3. Taxonomy (NCBI): domain Eukaryota; kingdom Metazoa; phylum Chordata; class Mammalia; order Rodentia; family Cricetidae; genus Cricetulus; species Cricetulus griseus. The sequence goes on from NW_023276806.1 coordinate 129,167,627, forward strand.
AGACTGAGGCAGAATGTTTGCATGAGTTTCAGACAAGCTTGGGCCAGTGAGACCCTGTCTCAAAAACAAAACTGGATGGCACATCCAGGAAGTTCTCACGGATGAGCTGGTATTTTAGGTGAGATGGCTTTGACAGGAATAGGGAAAAGTATCCTAATCAGGCAGGATGGCGGATATCTTGGTGATAACCAGGTAACCCTTGGCATACAGAGGAGCTAAAAAGGCATACAGTGGTAGGGAGAGTGGAGCAGAGAAAAGGCAGAGGCCTTGCTGGGTTGTTGGGGCCTGGAGCCTCACTCTTGCTGCTTATCAGTTGCCTTCAGTTATCCCAGCCCATGACTTCCTTGGGCTTCCGTTGTATCTTCCTTCTTCTCTCTCTCTCTCTCTCTCTCTCCTCTTTTATGAAGTTTTGTTTATTTTTAGTGTGTGTGTGTGTGTGTGTGTGTGTGTGTGTGTGTGTGTGTGTGCCAATGTGACATGCGTGTATAGGTCAGAAAACAACTTTGTGGAGTTTCTTCATTCTTCTTTTACCTTTATATGGGCTATGGGGGATGCAACTTGGGTCTCCAGGCTCATACAACCTACTCAGCAGCCCCTCTTGGTTTATCGGGGCTTTTGTTTTTGTTTTGAGACAGGATGTAATTGGACTTTTTTGTCGGGACCATGACTTCCCCAATAATGACATGGAGACTTACTATTATGGAAACTTGACTGATAGCTTAGGCTTGTTTCTAACTAGCTTTTACTTTATTGTTTTAAAAATATTTTTTATTTTAGGTGCTCATTTGTTTGTAGGAGGGTGTTGGGTCCCTTGGAACTGGAGTTATAGACAGTTATGAGCTGCCATGTGGGTGCTGGGAATTGAACCCTGGTCCTCTGGAAGAGCAGCCAGTGCTCCTAACCACTGAACCATCTCTCCAGCCCCATAACTAGCTTTGATAACTTAAGTTAGCTCATTTTTATTCATTTTTATATGCTGCCATATGACTCATGGCTTTTACCTGTTCTCCTGAATGTCTTGCTTGCTCTCTGCCTGGTTGTTGACTCTGCCTTCTTTTTCCCAGTGGTCTCTTTGCCCCCAAAATCCTGCCTACCTTTTGGCCATTTAGCTTTGTTATTGTTGTTGTTGTTGTTGTTTTCGAGACAGGGTTTCTCTGTGTAGCTTTGGAGCCTATCCTGGCACCCGCTCTGGAGACCAGGCTGGCCTCGAATTCACAGAGATCCGCCTGCTTCTGCCTCCCGAGTGCTGGGATTAAAGGCATGCGCCACCAACACCTGGCCCATTTAGCTTTTTTTTATTTTATTTATTTATTTATTTATTTATTTAGTTTTTTGAGACAGGGTCTCTCTGTGTTGCTTTGGAGGCTCCATTTCGCTTTTTATTAAACCAATCACAGTGACATATTTTTGTACAGTATAAAGGAATATTCCACAACATTTCCCCCTATATTTGTTTAAACTAGAAGTAAAAATGTAAACTCTAAGTAAATGTAACTCTAGTAAAAATGCAAACAATAAGAAAAGTTATCAGGTAAGAATTACATTTACAATGTCCAGTCTGTTTGTATTTGGCATATTTGGAGAAAGTACTCCATTATTTATTCTATCTTGGTGAATCCAAGGCTCTATATCTAATTATTTCTATCATAACTAAGGAAAACTGCAACTATAACTGTCTAGTCTTCAACTCCATCAAGGACCCCAAAAAGATACAGTATATTACCTGAGTAAACAGGAAGTGTCGAGCAAACAACTTCCAAAAGTATAGAAATGACAGAAACAGTTGGCTACCTGGACAATCGCCCAAGGTTCCTCTGTAATATTGAGGCATCCATCTTTGGCCTACAGGCCTAGAATATCTGACAGGCTTTTTTGTGAAGTAGGGATTTTCTTTCATTTATTTGTTTTTCAAGATAAGGTTTCTCTTTGTAACAGCCCTAACTGACCTGGAACTAGCTCTGTAGCCTAGACTGGCCCACAAAGTCATGGAGATCAGCCTCCTATGCCTCCCAAGTGTTGGGATTAAAGGCATGTGCCACCAAAACCAGCTGAAGCAGGAATTTTGAAGGATTGTCCTGTCTTGTTTTGACAAAGTTCAGCAGACACTTTCTTTTGTGTCCTGCCTGTCCAATTTGGACAGCATACTGTCAGCGGTTGAGGCAAGAGCAGTTTCTTTGTCCAGTAGCTAGCTTTTGCCACAGAGAAAGCAAACTCTATATGGAGTTTCTTCAATATCCATCATCCTCTTTTAAATTAAATCAGTGCTGACAGGAGCGGACATGTCTCATTGTCATGAAAAGCGTTATATTATTAAAGCATTTTAAATGCCATATTCTTTAGATCTCTGAAGTGTTTGAAGACCACCTGTCTACCTAAAATATATCTGTTTGACCTTGAAAACATACCCACCATGACTATGTATGATTGTTATGAGTGACTAACTACTAACATGAATTTCTTTATTATCCTAAATAGTTTATAATAGTTTTCAAGAACTAGAAATTTACATTACATTGCTAAATGAGCTGTATAGGTATAATACCTTAAACAAGAAATGTATGTACAGTATGTTCTAACAAAAATAACATTAAATTTGTATCAATATACAGAATTCCATAACCAATGTAAAATATTTGAGACTAGTGATTGTTCAAAAGTATACTCAACAATATGTTCTTTTATCCCATAATTTCTATACTATATCCCCCACTTTTCTCTCCAAAAAGAGATCCTTGTTCAGCTTTTTTTTTTTTTTTTTTACCATGACCAGTACCCAGCCTCCCTAAATGATGACAAATATCAGTAACCCACTGAATGACCAAAAACCATCCACCCCCATCTCTTGGGAATGTGGGTGTTATGTTTTCCAGACTGCTTCCTGATGTCTGAGGGAGCTGGTATATTTCAGTGGACTCTGCGAAAATTGAGATAATGGTCAAGTCCTGGGAGAGCTCGTTGTTGTCTAGTCTCAATGTGATGGGAAAATGTAGGGCTTATATTAAGTTTGGCTAGAGTAGTCTGTGAGGCTGGATCACTTGGGTCACCAATTTTCTTTTTCTTTTTTTTTTTTTTCCGAGACAGGGTTTCTCTGTGTAACTTTGGAAGCTGTCCTGGAACTAGCTCTTGTAGACCAGGCTGGCCTCGAACTCACAGAGATCCACCTGCCTCTGCAGGGATCTTTAATCCCGAGTGCTGGGATTAAAGGCGTGCGCCATCACTGCCTGGCTGCATATAGACATTTTTTAAACACACTGTAACCTATTTAGAGATTTTTTTTTTTCTGTCTGAAAATGCTTTACTTACTTCGTATCTATTACCTTTACAGTCTGTATGAGCAAATTCTTAAGCTGCTGAGCAACTTTGCTCAAGGTGCTGGCAGCTCAAGCCTGCAGGCAGTGGCTGAGAGATGCCTCTATACTGCAGCCTGCATGAGACACTGTGGGACTAGGAAGCCGAGTTTGGCTCTATTTTTGTGTGTTTCGAACCTTTTTTTAAAGCTTTCTCAGGTCTTACATGGAAATATGTCCCCATGTTGGACCATCAGCTCCCCAGTAATGACAAGGAGACTTATTATTAATTATGAAAGCTCGGCTGATAGTTTAGGTTTGTTTCTAACTAGCTCAAGCTTTTTATTTTATTTTATTTGGTTTTTCGAGAAAGGGTTTCTCTGTATTGTTTTGGAGGCTGTCCTGGCACTTGCTCTGGAGACCAGGCTGGCCTCGAACTCACAGAGATCCGCTGGCCTCTGCCTCCCGAGTGCTGGGATTAAAGGCGTGCGTCACTGGCTATGTGAGCTATTTTTAATTTATTATTTTATTTAACTTCCCAACTGTGAACCATAGGTACCGTTCTCCCTGTTTTGGAGGTGTAATTATTCCAAGCCACAGTCCTGTAACAGGTAAGAGTGGAACCCAGTTAGATCTCACATCTCAACAACCCTATACTATTTTTTTTTAAGATTTTATTTATTTTGAATACAGTGTTTTGCCTGCATGTCTGCCTGCAGGCTGGAACCAGGCACCAGATCTCATTACAGATGGTTGTGAACCACCATGTGGATGCTGGGAATTGAACTCAGGACCTCTGGAAGAGCAGCCAGTGCTCTTAACCAATGAGCCATCTCTCCAGCCCAACCCTATACTATTTACTTCTGTAAAATATATAATTACTGTTGTTGCTGTTATTAAATAATTAACGTGAGTGTAGCTCAGTTGTAGAACATTTGGCAGGGCCCTGGATACAAGAGATTATCGGGGCCAGTGGCTCAGGCAGGCCTATTGCTGAACCAGTTTGATGCAGCCTAGGCTACACAGCCAGTTCCAGGCTACACAGCCAGGGCCACATAGTAGCGAGACCCTAGCAAACAAACAAAATCATTAAGAAATGTCACCCTCTACTACTCAGTCCTTAAGCAGATATTAGTCAGGACCACGTAACTATTCCTGCTTGTATCCCGGATCCGGTAACAAATGGTGGGACTCCATAAATGCTGGTAACCGAGCAAGGTGGAAGATTTGGCATCATAGCTGAGCCTGCAGCTCCGGAAACTGGAGTCTTCCTCTCCATCCTCCTCTGGTCCCCCAGGAGCCAAGTACCGGCCCATTACTAGCTGAGCCCTGTGAGGTGTGAACAGGGCTAGGCAGGGTCCCAGCCACTGCTAGTTCCGAGTCTCGTGTCACAAGCGCTAGAGGTCGTTGCTTGCGGGGTGGGGGTGGGGGGGTGGGTTGGAGTGGAGTGGAGTGGAGTGGAGTGGGGTGTGTGTGTGTGGCTCGGGGGAGTGGTGGCTGGAGGAAGAGCAAGATGGGGTCTTGCCATTGGAGGCGAGTCGAGGTGAGAATGCTGGGAGGGTGGGAGGAGATGGCCAGAGGCCACAGAGTCTGAAGTAGGGTCGGGGACTGAAAAAGGAGGCCAGGTGCACTGAGTGTGTGTGTGTGTGTGTGTGTGTGTGTGTGTGTGTGTGTGTGTGCGTGCGTGCGTGCGTGCGTGCGTGCGTGTGAGAGAGAGAGAGAGAGAGGGAAAGAGAGAGAGAGTGTGTGTGTGTGTGAGAGACTGAGTGTGTGAGTGACTGAGAGTATGTATGTGTGTGAGGGTGTGTGTGAGGGTGTGTATGACTGTATGTGAGAGACTGTGAGAGTGTGTCTAGTGACTGAGAGAGAGCGCGTGTGTGTGTATGTGTGAGTGAGTGTATGAGTATGTGTGTGAGTGACTGTGTGTGTGACTGAATGTCTGAGTGTGTGTATGAGTGTGTATGAGTGTGTGACTGTGAGAGTGTGTGACTGTGTGTGACTGTGAGAGTGTGTGAGTGTGTGTATGTGTGAATGAGTGTGTGAGACAGAGTGAGTGTGTGTGTTGTGTGAGTGTGTGTGAGGGTGAGTGACTGCGTGTGACTGAATGTCTGAGAGTGTGAGGCTGTGAGAGTGTGTGAGTGTGAGTGTGTGTGTGTGTGTGTGTGTGACTGTGTGTGACTGAGTTTGTGTGACTGAGAGTGTGTGAGTGTGTGTATGTTTGAGTGAGTGTGTGAGACAGTGTGTGTTGTGTGAGTGTGTGTATGAGTGTGAGTGTGAGTGACTGCGTGTGACTGAATGTCTGAGTGTGTGAGTGTGTGTGTGTGACTGAGAGTGTGTGACTGTGTGTGACTGAGAGTGTGTGACTGTGTGAGTATGTGTGTGTGAGAGTGAGTGTGTGAGTGTGTGTGTGTGACTGTGACTGTGAGAGTTTGTGTGACTGAGAGTGTGAGACTGTGAGAGTGTGTGAGTGTGAGAGTGTGAGAGTGTTTGTGTGTGAGTGAGAGTGTGTGACTGTGTGTGTGTGTGTGTGACTCTGTGTGTGTGTGAGACCGTGAGAGTGAGTGTGTGAGCGTGTATGTGTGTGGTGATAATGGCCCGATGAATCAAGACGGATGGGATGGAAGAAGTCCGAGTGGAAGAAGGATCCAGACATGAAAGAGAATGTCAGAGATGAGTCAGAGAAAGAAAGATAGTGAGCAGGCCTCGTCGTCGGGAGAGTTGGAGACAGGCACAGGGAAGAAGGAAGCGCAGTCCTCCTCCGTGAGCGCAGAGCGCTGGTTTTCCCCCAGGTTTACCCTCTGACAAAGAAGCCCCAGAAGCTGTACCACTGGGCTCTCTTTACTGCGTTCCTTAGGAAGAAAAGAATGATGGCCAAAGAGAAGGGCCTCATCAGCCCAAACGACTTTGCTCAGCTGCAGAAGTACATAGAATGTGAGTCTGGCTCCCGGCCCTTCAGTTCTGGAGGCTTCCTTCTCGGCACACTCCGCCCCAGCCACCTGGGGCTGATCCGTCTCACACAGCTGAGGCCTGAGGCCTCAGCTCCCCACCCACCTTGCCTCTCCCTGACTGCTTGCTCCAGGCCTCAAAGGAGAAGCGGGGGCATTGCTGTGGAGAAACTGTTTCTCCCTTCTTGCAGCCCCTCCCCGCCCCGTAGACGTCCCAGTAGAGCTCTGGCAGAAGGCCAGGAGGAACGAGCTATGCTCTTACTCATACCTTACTCTCTTCTCACCCAGACTCCACCAAAAAGGTCAGCGATGTCCTGAAAGCCTTTGAGGATGATGGTGAGATGAGCAGATATTGCCAAGGAGATGTGAGTGTCGGAGGGGGGAGGGCAGGCACCCTCTCATTAACTACCTGTCATCTTTGTTTTTGCTTCTCCACTGGGATCCCCAACTTCTGGGAATTTTTGCGGGCCCACTTCTTGCCTCCCCCCCCAAATATCCCATTGTTTATTGATTGTTACTGTGGCCATTGCTTTAGAACAAGACAAGAGATCCTAGTAACTCAGGAGATGACCGAAAAAACCATATTTCAGCTTCTCTATCCTGCAGACTCCCTAGGGTAACACTCACTCTTATGATAGGCCATTGGATACATGGGATTCAAGCAATTCCTGAAACTCTATCTGGAAATAAATGAAGTTCCCCATCACCTCAGCTGGTCTCTGTTTTGGTCCTTTCACACTGATCAATGCTCAGAGAATACTGAGGCAACAGGTATGATTACGCAGGTAGGGCTGGGCCTATAGGGAAAAAAATCAAAATAGTTTCAATTTGGGGATGAGAGTTGAAGCAGTCATTTATTGTGGGGAAGTAAGGAGAGAAAGAGCTAGGAACTAGTGAAAAGAAGGCTAATGGGGAGAGTCGAGATAAACACAAGGAAAAAAAGACCCGAAGTAGAGGGGGCCCTGACTTTGGATCTGCCATGTTTTCATTTTGTAGACAACAAGATCAGTCTCAGTGATGTCTTCTGCTACTTCTCCCTCCTGGAGGGTGGCCGGCCAGAAGACAAGCTAGAATGTGAGTTTGCCATTTTGAGCAAGAAAGAAGGGTGCCTTTCCTCATTCCTTTGGGATTTCTAAAGGCTGACGAGGGTGCACCGTGGAACAGGCCTATTTCCTCTGCTCTGCTAGACTGCCTACACACGCTACCTGCAGTTCCCATGGCTTACACATCCCTATGTAGGTGGCTTTGGATGTCTGTGATACATAGAAGTGTGTGCTGTCTCTATTATTTTTACCAAGGCTGGCATGCATTGCTGCTCCCCACCCCACCCCTTTTTGTCTTATTTGTATGTGAGAGGTTCTCACAATGTATAAGCCATCCTCCTGCCTCAGCTTCCTGAGTCCCGGAATAACAGGTGTACTTCCTGTGCCTCCAGCTGTGTTTCTTGTTCATCCGTTCTATCAGTCCTGTTCTTAACTTCAAGCTCCTTCCATATTTCTTTATTTCTTCTGTTTCTGAATACTTGGGCTTTGCTTTGTTTTTTGGTTGTGTGTTTCTTTCTGTTTTGTTTTGAGACAGGCTGTCACTGTATATCCCATGCTTGCCTGGAACTCACTATGTAGACCAGATGCGCCTACCTCTACCTTCCAAGTGCTGGGATTACATACAGGCCCTTCCATGCCTGGCCTTGGAATGAACTCTCTAGATCTCTCTCATAACCTGACTGGGTTCCTCCAAAACTTTGCAGTCACCTTCAAGCTGTACGACAGGGACAGAAACGGGATCCTGGACAGCTCGGTGAGTTGTGGGATCCATGTGCTGGTCAAGGGAATCTGCTCATCTGCCTGTGCCCTTACACCTGGACTTGCCCAGGGTCTCCAGAAGCAGAGAAAAGGTTGGGAGTGTAGCTCAGTGGCAAAGTGCTTGCCTAGCATACAAAAGAACTTAAATTTATCTCCAACACTACCCTCTCCCCAAAAACAAACAAAACAAAACCAAAAAAAAGAGGAGGAGACGGTGGTGTCTAGAAGATACTTAGTCTGCTAGGACTAAATATGGAAGTAGTTCCTATTGTAATTTAAGAAAAGTGACTCTATAGAGAAAGACACCATGTGACAGGGTTCAAGCAGGTTTCTTTTTTTTTCTTTTTTAATTAGGGAAAAGGATCATAAAAAGGGGAAAGGGAAGAGAGGGAGACCAGCCTCCAGAGACAGGATCAGTAGGGGAGAGAGAGGAAAGAGAGAGAGGGGGAGGAAGGGAGGGACAGACAGAGAGAGGGAGAGAAAGAAAGAGAGAGGAGGATGGGAGGTGGGCAGGGCCCTTTTAAAAGGGAACATAGTGAATGTGCACAGGAGGTGCTCTTAGTGGCTGCAGCTGAGGCTGTATCCTGTCAGAGCCCCAAGGACAGGCCAGTACAGATGCCTGAATGCTAACAGTTCCCAAGAGCTTGAACTCTACAAGAGAAGGCTGGAGATGTGAAACACTCGAAAGTTTATTTACTTGTCAGAGATACCTGAGAACAAGAGGTGAATTTGGAAGTGGCATCCAGGAGCCCCAATTTCTAGATATTTGAGTTGTGGCGATAGGAAGTGGCTAGCTCTGGCTTTTGCCCTCTTTGCCCCAGGAAGTAGAGAGAATTATCCTTCAGATGATCAGAGTGGCTGAATATCTAGACTGGGATGTGTCTGAGCTGAAACCGGTAAGGCAGTTTGTTCCTTTCCTTATTGTACCCTCTTCCCCATGGTCCTGCCTCTGCCTTGCCCATCTCTGATGGGCACCTGGTTCCCTTTGCTAGAATGACTGTGCTGGGTGTCCTAAGAGATGATGGAGAGGCTGTCTGGGGACCACACTCAGAAAAGGCTTCTCCACCTTTCCATTCAGATTCTTCAGGAGATGATGGAAGAGATTGACAATGATGGCAGTGGCTCTGTCTCTCTAGCTGAGTGGGTCCGGGCTGGGTCTACCACTGTGCCGTTGCTTGTGCTTCTGGGAATGGATATGGTGAGTGGAAAGGCTTTGTAAGGAGGTCAAGAAATGTCTTAGGTTATACTCACCAGAGAACCAGAGATTAGCCTTCTCAGAAGTTGGCATCCTCTTGTGACCTCCTAGACTCTGAAAGATGATGGGGCACATATATGGAGACCCAAGAGATTCTCCAGACCAGTCTACTGCAACCTGTGCGAGCTGAACATTGGCCTTGGCAAACAGGGCCTGAGCTGTAACAGTGAGTGTTGGTTGAGAACTGGTAGTGGGGGGAAAGGGAAGCCCAACAGCTAGTGGGGACTGATGGTATGAACTCAGAGAAACAAGGATTTGAATTTTAGGCTCTGACATTTCGCCCTATATGATCTTGCAAAAACAGCCTAACTTTTTATTATTAGTTGTGTGCTGTGCTCTGATTCAAACCCAAGTCTCTCTCTGTGTGTGTGTGTGTGTGTGTGTGTGTGTGTGTGTGTATGTGTGTGTGTGTGTTTTAAAGACAATCTTTAATATAAAAAAAAAAACTATAAGCTGGCGGTGGTGGCTCACACCTTTAATCCCAGCACTCAGGAGACAGAGGCAGGTGGATCTCTGTGAGTTCGAGACCAGCCTGGTCTACAAGAGCTAGTTCCAGGACAGCCTCCAAAGCCACAGAGAAACCCTGTCTCAAAAAACCAAAATAAATAAATAAATAAAACTATAAATAAAAAGACAGGATCGCACACTGTAGCTCAGGCCTGCCTGGAAGTATATGAACCAAACCAGCCTCAAAACTCCTAACAATCGATTGGCAGTGGTGGTGCACACCTTTAATCCCAGCACTCAGGAGTCAGAGACAGACGGATTTTTAAGAGGCCAGCCTGGTCTACAGAGTGAGTTCTAGGACAGCCAGGGCTACACAGAGAAACTCTGTCTGGAAAAGCAAAAAACAAAACAAAACAAAAAAACCCTCCCAACAATCTTTTTGACTTTGCTGTTTTTTCCTCCTCCTCTTCTCCTTCTAAGACAGTGTCTCTCAGAGCAGTGACACTGCTCTGTTGGCCAGGTTGGCCTTGAACTCACAGACATCCTTCTGCCTCTGCTTCTCAAGTGCTGGGACTAAATGTGTGCTGGGACTAAATATCCAACTTGCCTCTGCTTCTTGAATGTTGGCATTAAAGGGATTAGTCATCATCATCCCCAGTGTCATGGTTTGGGGTTTTTTGTTTTGTTTGTTTGTTTGTTTGTTTGTTTCCTTCAAGACAGGGTTTCTCTGTGGCTTTGGATGCTGTCCTGAAACTCTCTTTGTAGACCAGGCTGGCCTCGAACTCACAGAGATCCACCTGCCTCTGCCTCCCGAGTGCTGGGATTAAAGACGTATTTTCTTTAAGCTTTAGTTTCTTTGAAAAAGGAGGTAACTGTAAACAGTAAATGCATTGCTACAAGTAGCCGAGCTAACATATGCCTGCAATAACAGTGTTCCTCAGCTGTAGGGAGGCGGATCAGGAGTTTAGGGCCAGCCTCAGTTACAGAGGAAGCTGAAGGTCAACCTGAACTACATAAGGCCCTGTCTCAAAACAAATAGGGGCTGGTGAGATAATTCAGTTTGTGGCCAAAGTTGATGCCATGAGTTCAATTCCTAGAACCTACATTGAAATGAGAGAACTGACTAACAAGTTGTCCTCTGATCTCTACGTGTACATTGTGGTACATGCATACTCGCATACATAAATAAATGCAACTAATTAATTGAAGGGAGACGTTATTGTTTTGCAGTATATCAAAGATTCAATTATTCTATTGAGACAAAGTTTCACTATGTAGCTTTGGCTGGCCGGGACTCTGGATGTCAGTTCTAGCCTAGCATGAGGCCAGTGTAGTGACAGATAGGAGGTGGTGTTTGCATTTTTAGGAGAGAGATGAGGTTTGCCCTTGCAAACTTTAATTCTCTACCAACTGGCAGCAATGGTTGCATGTTTTGTTCCGGTGAGTGATTCTCACACCCAAGAAAGGAGAAGAGGGGGAGAAAGGCCACAATTAAGGCTCTGATTTTCTTCCCTCTCCCCAGTCTGTAAGTACACTGTTCATGACCACTGTGCCAAGAAGGCCCTGCCTTGTGAAGTCCGCACCTATGCCAAGTCTCGGAAAGACATTGGTGTGAGTGACCCCGTGCCCAAATCATTCCCACACTGCCAACCCCGTCCTGGCCCCGGCCATCCTAGCCTTTTGTTGTGCTCCTTCCCTCCCACAATATTGACCCCCCTAGACAAGGGCCTGCCTTTCTCCCCAAGGTCCACTCACATGTGTGGATTCGAGGAGGCTGTGATTCTGGGCGTTGTGACCGCTGCCAGAAAAAGATCCGAATCTACCACAGCCTAACAGGACTGCATTGTGTGTGGTGCCACCTGGAGGTCAGTTCAGGGACTGTCCCTCCAGCCCCTAAGGGCTCTCTTTCCTGTGTCTAGACTCAAGAGAATTGATAACGTCCCCTACATGATTTGTTCCCCTTTTGTGCTCCTAGATCCATGATGACTGTCTGCAGGCTGTGGGTCCTGAATGTGACTGTGGGCAGCTCCGTGATCATATCCTGCCTCCATCTTCCATCTACCCGAGGGTCCTGGTAAGACTGTCAATGGCAGCTGGGAAGGGACAGGAACGTATTCCTGCTTTCCCATGAACACACCTCTACATAGAGAACGCCTTTGGTTTGCTGTGCGGTTTTGTTATTGTTTCTCACTATGTAACCCTGGCTAGCCTGGAACTTGCTGTGTAGACCAAGCTAGCCTACCTCTGCCTCCAAAGGGATTGGGGTTTTAGGGTAGGTGTGAGCCACCATACCCAGCCAGAGTGACATTTAGAACAGCGATCTAGGACCGTCAGGGTTCAAGTGAGACCATTTGACTCCTGGATAACCCCACCTTTTCTTTTCTCTTCGTTGTTTCCCTCCCAGATGTCCGGACAAGATCGAAAACTAAAGACAACAGATGATACAAGCCTGAGCACCATTGAGGCTCTTCGGGTACAGGGTTGAGGGGCTTGGGCCTGAAGGTCATGCCAGCTTTTGATTGGATCCTTCTTGGGAGGGAGTGAAGTAGAAATGGGATACCTGCTCTCTAAAAGGTCCCCCTTGGTAGAGGAAACAAGAGAGGGGAAGCATCTTGGGAGACGCCAGTCCCGTGCCTCTGAAGGACGCACCTCTATGTTTGACAAAATCCTGCTTTCTTTATCCTTATTTCTCCCTCCCCCACTGCAGATTGACCCTGTTCCTAACACCCACCCACTTCTAGTCTTTGTCAATCTGAAGAGTGGAGGGAAGCAGGGACAGAGGTGAGCACACGTAGGACAGGGAGAATCTAGAGTATAGAGCAGGGAAGGGAAGGTGTGCATGGGGGAGGGGGGTCCTTTGGGTGGACACTAACATGGTGGAATTTGCCAAGCTGCCTTTCTTTTCCTTTCACACAGGGTGCTTTGGAAGTTCCAGTATATGCTAAACCCTCGACAGGTGTTCGACCTGAAGGATGGTCCTGAGTATGGGTGGGTATGGGTGAGGGGCTGTGCAGGTGGGTGTGTGGGGTGTGTATGTGTGTGTGTGTGTGCTCGAGCGCGTGTATGCTGGGGGGCAGCGTGTTTGAGTGAATGAAAGCCAAGGAACAGTTTCAGGTGTCACCTTTAAGAATGCCGTTCTCTTTTGGAGACAAGGTCTATCAGTAGCTTGAAGCTCACTAATTAGGTGGACTGGTTGTCTAGTAAGCTCGCTTCCCTGGCAGCACTGTAACACATCACCACACTTGGATTTTTGTTTGTTTGTTTGTTTTTTTAATGTATACAGTCTTCTGCCTGTGTGCCAACAGAGGGCACCAGATCTCATTCAAGGTGGTTGTGAGCCACCATGTGGTTGCTGGGAATTGAACTCAGGACCTCTGGAAGAGCAGTCAGTGCTCTTAACCGCTGAGCCATCTCTCCAGCCCCATGCTTGACATTTTTATGTTGGTTCTGGGGATCAAATTCAGGTCCTGGAGCTTGCAAAGCCAATGCTTGACCAGCAGAGCCACCCTCTCAGCCCTAAACTGACAAGGGGGAACTGTACCAGGTTTTCTCTTGGGCCACTAACCAGCTCCCAAATCATGACACAGAAACTTGTTATGAGTTATGAATGTTCAGCCTTATGTTACGCTTGTCCCACTAGCTTTTATAACTCAGTTTAACCTGTTTCTCTATCTACATTTGCCTTGGGGCATTTTATTTTTTTCTCTCTCTCTATTTATTTATTTATTTATTTATTTATTTATTTATTTATTTATTTGGTTTTTTGAGACAGGGTTTCAAACTAGTTCTGGAACTAGTTCTTGTAGACCCGGCTAGTCTCGAACTCACAGAGATCCAGCTGCCTCTGCCTCCCGAGTGCTGGGATTAAAGGCGTGCGCTACCAATGCCCGGCTTTATTTTTCTCTCATTCTGTGTGTCCTACTTTCACCACTTGCTCTGTGGCTGACTGGCTCCAGGCATCTCCCTCCCTTTCTTCCCCATTCTCTTTTCTACTTTTTCTCTCTGCGTGCCAGCCCCACCTGTCTCTCTACTGCCTTGCTTTTTGGCTGTTTGGCTTTTTATTAGGCCAATTGGCTGCCTTATGTAGGCAAGGAGAAACAGTAACTCATCTTTACGGAGTTACTCAAATGAAGCATAAGCAAAAGCAGCACACCTTTACATTCTTAAAGTAATATTCCGCAACAGGAAACAGGGTCATAGGAATGAGAGATTAAAAAGTGACTTATCCTGCCCAGGACCTGGGTAGATTCCCATTATCCTTCTTCATTTTCTCTCTTCCATTTTATCTCAGGCTCAGGTTTTTCAGAGACATTCCTCAATTCCGGGTATTGGTGTGTGGTGGAGACGGCACAGTAGGCTGGATTCTAGAAAGCATTGGTCAGTGCAGGGAGAGGTCCCTTCTGGGCAGGGGATGGAGGAGGAAGTGTTCTCGGATAAGCTCCCTTCATTCTTTCCTTCACCTGCCTCCTCAGACAAAGCCAACTTGCCGGTTGTGCCTCCTGTTGCGGTGCTGCCCCTGGGCACTGGGAATGATCTGGCCCGTTGCCTACGATGGGGAAGGGGTAAGTGGTGATGAGAAGTTTTGCCAGAGCGTGGGGGAGCTTTAAGAGAAAGACGGCAGGGCTGGAGAGACGGCTCAGAGGGTAAGAGCACTGACTGCTCGCTCTTCCGAAGGACCTGGGCACAATTCCCAGCACCCACATGATGGCTCACAACCTTCTCTAACCCCAGTCCTAGGTGATCCGACACCATCCTCTGTGGGTACTGCGTGAACATGGCTCACAGTCTTACAGGCAGGCAAAAAGTCTGGAATAAAGAGGGGTTTGGGGAAGAAGAGCGGTACGCATAGATGGGAACCAAAGTAGAGTGGCCACCAAGAAGAATGACATTGTGAACCGAGGAGAATTGAGGGTGACAGTCCCCTTCCCTAATAACCCCAAGATCCACATGTCTCTCTTACAAACGACTCTAGGGCTCGGATGATAAAGGAACGTGGTAGGGATGAGGAAAAGTAGTGTCATAGCTGAATGAGCTAGCAAGTTTCATTCATTCAGTCTAATTGTCAAAAATGTCACATAACTTGCATGTGCTTTGTGCCACATCGTGACTGTAGATATCAGAGCACAACTACTGCTTCTGCTGCTGCTTCTTCTTCTTTCTCTTCTTCTTCTTCTTTTTTTTTAAAGTTTTTATTTATTTATTATGTATACAACATTCTGCTTCCATGTATATCTGCACACCAGAAGGGGGCACCAGATCTCATAACGGATGGTTGTGAGCCACCATGTGGTTGCTGGGAATTGAACTCAGGACCTCTGGAAGAGCAGTTGGTGCTCTTAACCTCTGAGCCATCTCTCCAGCCCCCCTTCTTCTTCTTCTTCTTCTTCTTCTTCTTCTTCTTCTTCTTCTTCTTCTTCTTCTTCTTCCTCTTCCTCTTCCTCCTCCACCACCACCTCCTGCTCCTTCTTCCCTCCCCTCTCTCTCTCTAAGGTCTCTCTCTGTGGACCAGGCTGGCCTTGGCCTTGAACTCACAAGAGGACAATTTTCAAGTTTTTCGAGTCAGTTCTCTTGTACACATACATGGGTTCCTTGGATTGATGGTCAGGCTTGGCAATGAGTGCCTTCACCCACCAAGGCAGCTCACTGATCCCTCAAGGATCTCTCACTGATCTCTTTCTGAGGCTTTCCCTACAGTGGCCTAATACATTCCATTTCTTTGTTTTGTTTTACTTTTGTTGTTTGTTTTGGTTTTGGAGACAGGATTTCTCTGTATAGCCCTCTCTGTCCTGGAACTAGCCCTTGTAGACCAGGCTGGTCTTGAACTCACGAAGATCCGGCTGTCTCTGCCTCCTGAGTGCTGGGATTAAAGGGCATGGGTCACCACCAGGTTCTTTGTTGTATTTTTAAAAAATTATTACTCTATGTGCTTACGTGCGGATGCCTGTACACCGTGTGCATGCCCAGTGCCCATGGAGGTCAGACATTTTCCAACTGTATTCTCCAGTTCACCTCAGCCTGTCTGGCTTCCTGCTAGTTGCTCGTCCACTTTTCCTTTGAAGCCACTGAAACATTTGAATGTGTGAACCTTGAACCACAGTCATCTCTGAAAGAAATTAGGAGAAAAAAAAATTGTAAGCTTTCTGACTTTATTTTATAATGTAAGACTTTTAAAAGTTGTTTTATTATGTTTTGTTTACTTGGTGTGTGTGTGTGTGTGTGTGTGTGTGTGTGTGTGTGTGTGTGTGTACATGATACAGTAAGTAGCACACATGTGGAGGCCAAAGTACAACTTTGGAAGTAAGTTCTCTCATTTCACCATGTGAATACTGGGAATCAAACTCAGAACTCAGATTGGCAGGCTTGGCCATGGGCACCTTTATGCTCTCCAGCCCCTACCTAAGACTGTGTGTGTGTGTGTGTGTGTGTGTGTGTGTGTGTGTGTGTGTGAGAGAGAGAGAGAGAGAGAGAGAGAGAGAGAGAGAGAGAGAGAGAGAGAGAGAAGAGAGCAATTTTCATCTGACGTCTCCCTTATTGTAGCAGGCACTTTTAAATTACATATTTGAGTCTTTGTTGTGTTCTGTTGATGAGACTCTCACAGGGTTCTGTGTACTCAATCATGACAAGAGTATACAGAACTAATGTAAACTCATGTAGTCACCAAAAAATACCATAAAGTTTGAAGAACAGGAAGTAAAGGGAATATTGCCATGGGAGCTTTGAAAAGAGTGGGTGGGCTGCCTGAGGGAGACAGGTGGGGATGCCTGTTGTTATGATGGGAATGTAGAAGGAAGGCTATTTCCAGAAATAAAGATCCAGTTTGGTGCATTTGCTAAGATATCAGAGGGGCAGCCAGATAATGAAGTTAGAAATATATGTTAGTTAGAAATATATGTCAGGACCTAGGCATGGTGGCTCACACCAGTAATCTCAGAGGCTGAAGCAAAAAGGATTGCCTTGAGTTCCAGGCCAACCTGGGCTACATAGAGGGTTCCAGGTCAGCCTCGGCTAGAGTGAGGTCCTGTAACAACAATAAAAATGTTGCCGGGTATGTGTATGCATGTATGTGGGCACCAGTGTGCCACCACGGTCATGTGGAAGTCAGAGGAAAAACTTGCAGGAGTCCATTCACTATGCCAAGTGAGTCCTGAGGATCAAACTCAGGTCATCGGGCTTGACAGCAAGCCCCTTTCTCTGTTAAACAAGCTCACTGGCCCATTGTTTGGGTTTTTGTTGTTTGTTTCTTTGTTTTTCGAGACAGGGTTTCTCTGTGTAGCTTTGTAGACCAGGCTGGCCTCGAACTCACAGAGATCCATCTGCCTCTGCCTCCCAGGAGCTGGGATTAAAGACATGCACCATCACTGCCCAGCTATTGTTTGGGTTTTTAAGACAAGACCTCACTATATAGACCAAACTGTGTAACTCACTGTGTAGCACAGACAGGCCTTAAACCCGAGGCAGTTTGAGTGCTAGGATCTCAGGCTTGTCCTTCCACACTTGGCCCTTGCTTCCATGCACATATAATCATGATGGTGATTGTTTTAGGGCTATCCAGATAACCCAGGATAATCACCCATTCAAGATTACTACTGTAATCACATCTGCAAAATCTCTTACCATGAAAGGGAGGTTCTTTGATACTGGTATTTCTTCTTCTGTGTTACTGTTGTGTTAAGGGCTTCAATGCACTGATATATAAGTTTTTTTTGGCTTTGATTTTTGTTTTGTTTTTGGATTAAACCTTGGGCCCCACACAACGCTAGGCAAGCACTACAACTAAGCTATGCCCCCAAGGTTTCTTTTTTTTTTTTTCTTTAAATATTTATTTCGCTTGCATTGGTATTTTGCCTGTGTGTGTCTGTGTGAGAGTGTTGAATCCTCTGGAGCTGGAGTTACAGACAGTTGTGAGCTGCCATGTGGATGCTGGGAACTGAATTCCGGTCCTCTGGAAGAGCAGCCAGTGCTCTTAGCAGCTGAGCCATCATCTCTCCAGCCCTTCCCCAAGCTTTTGAAGCATTTTTCTTTAATACTGGAAAATGTAATCTGTTATAGGTGATTCCTTTTTTCCAGTTTGTGAATTGTTGTTTTTTTTGTAGTTCTTTATTTTACAATGCTGGGGATGGAACATAGGGCCTTGCACATGGTAGACACATACTTGTTCTATCACAGAGGCATATCTTCTGTCCCTTGCCGTTCTTCTTTTAGGCTTGCATTTATTTAACCAAATAGAAAATTTAATGTTATTGCTGGGAGATGGTGGCACACACCTTTAATCCCAGCACTTGGGAGGCAGAGACAGTGGGATCTCTGAGTTCAAGGCCAGCCTGGTCTACAGAGTACATTCTAGGACAGCCAAGGCTGTACAGAGAAACCCTACCCACCAAAAAACCCAAAAGTAGCAAATTTATTTTAATTTTGTTTTCTGTACAGTCCTGGCCATCCTGGAACTCAATCTGTAGACCAGACTGGCCTCAAGTTCAGAGATCTGCCTGTGTCTGCCTCTAAGAACTGGGATTAAAGGTGTGTGCCACCACTGCCTGACTATGTTTTTGTGTTTTGAGGAAAGGTGTCATTGTGCAGCGTAGGCTGGCCTTGAACTCCCATGTAGCCTAGGATGGCCTTAAATTTTCAGTAGTCTTCCTTCGGCCTCCCATGTGCTGGGATTGTAGACATGAGCCACACAACTTGCTGTCACTCATCTTCTTCAGCATTTTCCTTTCTTTCACTATTAAAGATGTATTTGGAATAATGTCTATATATGGACACACATTTGGGAATGTTTATTTTCCATAACGGTGTGGAAGAGGCAGCAAGAGGCTGACTTTATCGTTGGTTCACGGAGCTTGGGCATCTTGCCCTTTCACTGGCAAAGGGCTGGGGGCTCCTACAGAACAAAGGCAGAGGGTCCTCGGGAATCTGTGCGGATGGGCTCAGAGCGGGCTCTCTGAGGCTCACGTAGGGGTTGGTGCAAGCTTGTCTTTCCCGTCTCTAGGTTATGAAGGTGAGAATTTGGCAAAGATTCTCAAGGACATAGAGATAAGTAAGGTGGTGTATCTCGATCGATGGTCCCTGGAAGTGATACCCCAAGAAAATGGACAGAAGAGCGATCCAATCCCCTCTCAAATCATCAATAACTACTTCTCCATCGGTGTGGTCAGTGGGAGAGAAGGGAAGAGTGTGGGCAAAAGAGGAAGGAAAGCAGCTGGAGATGAGAAAGGAAGAGACGCAGGAGGGAAATTGGGAGCTGGGTACATAGTGGTATGGGTTGCAAAAAGCTCTGGGCATGTCATGCCCTGTCCCGTAAGGGGGAGGAAAGAAGGAAAAGAGAACTTAGTAAAGAAAGAGCCCTGAAGAGGGAGGAGTCTGGTCTCTAAAATATACTTGTTACTCCCCAGGATGCTTCGATTGCTCACCAGTTCCACGTCATGCGAGAGAAGTATCCTGAGAAGTTCAACAGCAGGTAAGGAAGAAACACAGAGGGAGAAGGGCGGCTCAGCGGGTATCTACACCCAAGCCTGATGACCTGATTCTGGTCCTCGGAACTCTCGTGGTAGAAAGAGGGACCTAACTACTGCAGGTTTACCATCTGACCTCCGTATGCATGAGTAAGCTCACACACAAAATGATAAGATATTTAAGAGAGAGAGAGAGAGAGAGAGAGAGAGAGAGAGAGAGAGAGAGAGAGAGAGAAGGAATGGACACTCAGTGTCAAGACTGGATTTGTGCTGGGCGTAGTGAGCACACCTTTAATCCCAGCACTCGGGAGGCAGAACCTCTGAGTTCAAGGCCAGCCCTGGGTCTACAAAATGAGTTCCCGAACAGCCAGGCCTACACAGAAAAATCCTGTCTCAAAGGGGGAAAAAAGACTTGATTTGTAACCAAATTTATCACCAGATAGTTAGATATAAGCAGAAACACTGGCTAGGAAATCCCTAACCAAAGCCACTACTGTCACTCTTGGAGTTGGGAAGTTGGTACCTTTTCTTGTCGCTGTGTAACTTGTCTCTTCCCTTCTGGGCCTTGTGTTGGGCTGGATGCAGAATGAAAAACAAACTGTGGTACTTGGAATTTGCGACATCTGAATCCATCTTCTCCACATGCAAGAAGCTGGAAGAGTCTTTGACAGTTGAGGTGTGTATGATAATACCAACTGAACCCACATCTCCACATCTTCTTAACTTTTTTTTTTTTTTTTTGGAGACAGGGTCTCATATTGTAGTCCAGGCTGGCCTGGAACTTGCAGCAATTCTCCTGCCCCAAAGCCCTAAATTCTTAGATAACAAGTTTTTCATTTTCTTTCTTTGTTTTGTTTTTCAAGACAGGGTTTCTCCTTGTAGCTTAGCTGTTCTTGGCTGTCCCGGAACTTGCTCTGTAGACTAGGCCGAGTTTTTCATTTTCTCATATTCAAATTTCGTCCTACACAGAAGCCCCTGGGAATGTCACACATGTGTGGACCTATACTTTTTTGATCACCCAGCTCTCCAACCCCGACTTGCCAAGTCCTTACGATATACTAGTTCCTGGGCTGGTGAGATGGTTCAGCAGGTAAAGGGCTTGCTGCCAAGCCCGATGACCAGAGTTCAATCCCCATGACTCACATGGCATAAGGAGAGGACCAACTCCTGTAAATTGTCCTCTTTCCTACATGAGTGCACATATATGCGCCCCCATCCCCTCATAGACAATAAATAACCTTTTTTTTTTTTTTTTTACACAAGGTCTCTACTATGTAGATATGACTATCCTGGAGCTCAATATGTAGACCAGGCTGGCCTCAAACTCACAGAGATCCATTTGCCTCTGCCTCCCAAGTGCTGGAATTAAAAGCATGTGCCATTGTGCTGGGCTAATAGATACATTTCTTAGGTGGCACAAGTCTTTAATCCTAGCACTCAGAAGATAGGGCTAGGTGGGTCTCTGCTTCTCAAGCCAGTCTGGTTTACAGAGCAAGTTCTAGAACAGTCAGTGCTACAGAGAAAAAAAAAAACTACTATGTTGAGAAATAATATATAAATTTACATATATATGACCCCACACACACTTTCTTCTCTTGTACACCTCTTAATCCCAGAAGGAGCGGCCACATTTCATGACAAAGCTATAAGGTGAGAACCTATGCCCTCTCTAGCTGTAGTTTTGTCCCTCTCCCCTCAGATCTGTGGGAAGCAGCTGGATCTCAGTGACCAGTCCCTTGAAGGCATTGCAGTACTGAATATCCCAAGCATGCATGGTGGCTCCAACCTCTGGGGTGATACCAGGAGACCTCATAGAGATACTTGTACTATCAACCAGGCACTAGGCAGTGTGGCCAAAATAATCACAGACCCTGATATCCTGAAAACCAGTGTGCAAGGTGAGACGAGTGCCCCCCTGGGAGCTGAAGTTGTCAGACCTGAGGGGATGGTGTGACCCTCACCCGCTTCTTTGTGCTTCTTACCCCCAGACATGAGTGACAAGCGGCTGGAAGTGGTAGGAATAGAGGATGTGATTGAGATGGGCCAGATCTATACCAGACTCAAGAATGCTGGACACCGGCTGGCCAAGTGCTCCGAGATCACATTCCGGTAAGGAAGACCCTGGCCTGGGCTCCCGAGGAGAGGAAGGTGGCAGGTGGTTCGTGGGAATGGTGGGAACCGCTTTCTTAGGTTGTTCTCCATGACAGAAGGTCTCAAAGCCAACCTAAGAAAGCCAGAGCTTTAACGTTTTGGTTGGTAAGACAATGTTAACTCATCTATCTTGGTCTCCCACAGGACCACAAAAACCCTCCCCATGCAAGTTGATGGGGAGCCCTGGATGCAGGCACCCTGTACAGTGAGTATTGCCGAGGCCTGCAGAAGCTGGACCTTTAGGCACTGTGGAACCCAAGTCTCCCTTCTGCAGTGTCTTCTCTTCCTCCTGGCGCTCTATGTTCCTCTATGCACCATTCTTCCCAAACTCCCAGTTCCTCAGTACACCCCAACAACTCACCCCAGAACCCTAATGTCTCTAAGGCACCAGGACAGGCTTCCAAATAATGTTTCCTTCCCTTTCAGATCAAGATCACCCACAAGAACCAGATGCCTATGCTTATGGGCCCAGCTCAGAATACCTACAGCTTCTTTGGCTTTTGGAGCTGAGGGTACCTTCTGCCCTGAGCCTACCTCCCTGTTCCTGGAGATGTCCCTCTATGCTCTGTACATTGCTGCCACACCCTCCCGTCAGCCCAGAAGGGTGCTTCAGCATCTTCATAGTATTTATTATCTGGTGCCACCTCACTGTTCACACACACACACACACACACACACACACACACACACACACACACACACGCATACGGAAAGTGCCTCACCTAATAAAGTACCTTTTTCCATTACCCGGACATCTGTTAAGTGATTAACACATCTCTTTTTTTATACTTTCACCCCTCTAGAGACAGATTCATGAGCAAACAAAACAGAACAAAAACCCCAGTGCAAGGGTCTGAGAATTTATTTCAGGTATTCGCTAGCCTCGAAGGGAAGACTTCAGGGATGCAGGCATTGCTGCCAACCCCAGGAAACTCGTGAGGGTACTCAGACCTGCTGCCCACTTAGGAGAGGGCTGTTTTCACCAGTGTGGCAAGTGCGGAAGACTGAGGGCAGGCGCAGCCAGTGGGTGCTGCCGTTCGGCGTTTGGGAAACAGGCCCCTGCTTCCCAAGCCTGCGCCTGGTGTGGAGAGAAGAAGGGAAAGTGGTCAGCGATGGCAGCCTGCCAGTGCAAATCCACACCCCAGGGTTCCTGGGCTCTCCCTACTCCCCCACTCTACCTGGTGCTTATCCTCTCGTCTCTCTAGCCGCCACCGCCATTCATTCCCCCTTACCTCTGTAGGTTTCTCCACCTTGAGGTCCTTAGCACCTCTAGCAACCTGGGGAATCTGTCATCTCACCCTTCACCCTTTTTGAGATAACTGTCCCGGCACTCACTCGCTCTGGAGACAAGGCTGGCCTTGAACTCACGGAGATCCACCTGCCTCTGCCTCCCTAGTGCTGGGATTAAAGGTGTGCGCCACCACGACCCAGTTTATTTTTGGTTTTTCGAGACAGAGTTTCTTTTTGTAGCCCTGGCTGTCCTGGAACTCGCTCCATAGACCAGGCTGGCCTTGAACTCACTGAGATCTGCCTGCCTCTGCCTCCTGAGTGCTGAATCTAAAGGTGTGCACCACCACATCCTGCTGGATCTACTTTTCTCATAGGTGAATAGCTTGCTTCACTCCAACTTTCCAATTCTTTCTTTAATTTTACATTTTCATTTTACTCCTGGGTGCGGGGGGGGGGGGGGAGCGATGGGCCATAGTCCGCATGTGGAGGCCAGAGGGAAATTTTGGGGAATTTGTTCTCTCCTATCCTGTGGGCACCAGGGATTGATTTCAGGTGGTCAGCCTTGGTGGCAAGGGCTTCCCACTGAGCCAAATGGCTGACCTCTAATCCACTCTTAGTATTTACAGCAGCGTCATCAACTGATTCACACTCCACCCCAGGAGGCTTGCCCACATAGCTTCAAATACCAGGTACCCTCAGAAATTTAAAGGTACCACAAGAAGCCTGCAGCCAAGGCCTGTCTGACTTCCCCACCTGGACTCTCCTGGACACTATGCTTCCTCTAAGGGAGCGGTGGTTCTGTCACCCCTGAAGGAAGAGTGGTTGGTAGTAATAATGGATGAGGATCAGGTTGGCAGTGTTCTTACCTATACATCAGAGATGCAAGGACCACAGCCATCAACACCAGTAAGACACCTACAAGCAAGGGAGCCTGCCCCAGGCCACCTTCTTGACCTGTAAACAGAATCCGAGACACTGCTTCAGCATCTGTTCCCCTCCTAACTATCCTCTGTCCATTCCCTTTCTCCTAGTTCTTGTCTTATTACCTACCAGGAACAACAATTTGGGTGCTGGCTACTGCCAGGCTATTGGCATCAGCCAAAGACACATTGAGGCAATAGGTCCCGGAGCCACCTTTCAGAGCTTGGTGTAGGACCAGCTGGCAGTCTGGACTTGGTGGCACAGGCTGGCACAGCCTCTGGGCAGGGGGCTGGCACCCTGGTGATGAAATGTCCATACAGGCTTCCTTGGGTAGCCTGAAAGAGTATTAGTTTGCATCAAGAGATCTGCAAATGGGCAGAACAACAGAAGGAATGAATGACAGTCACTCCAAAGAGTCAACAGGGCAGCCAGCAGGACACTCACCCGCCTTGGCAGGACACAGTCAGCTCAAACGCATCACCCTTACTGGATGTCACGGCCTGCAGGATCTCAGCATTTTCAATACCCTCTGTGAGGTTGCAACTTTGTAAGTTAGCATTCCTCTAACAAGACCATACACAAGAAAGCCCAAGAGATGCTCTCCCAATACTATCTCTGCCATTAGGGTAGTCTCAAGCAATTTCTCACAAGTTATGCTACTACTGGCCAGTCCTGGCAGCTTATACCGCCCCTTCCTTGGTCCCCAATAGAAGCAAGACTCACGGACAATGTCCAGGGTGAGGGAAAAAGAACCATATCGATACAGAACACAATCCAAAGGAACTTGTCTCTTCACAAGCATTAAGGTGTCTATGCCATCCAGGAGAGGGGTGACAGACCCTGGCAGGAGAAGATTTGTGGGTGTAAAGTCAAGAGATAAACTCTTGGAGACAAAGACCAAGCAGGCATCGTTCCAACTACAGCCAAGGCTACAGACTCCTAGAGTGACTAGCTTTGAATCAGCCAAGATCTGGTAGGCCTCGTTTTATATATAAGGAAGTTATGCTAGAAAAAAAAAAAAAGCCCGGTGGTGGTGGTGGTGGTGGTGGTGGTGCACACCTTTAGTCCCAGCACTTCAGAGGCAGAGACAGGCAGATCTCTGTGAGTTTGAAACCAGCATGGTCTGCAAGAGCTAGTTCCAGGACAGGCTCCAAAACTACACAGAGAAACCCTGTCGTGGAGAAAAAAAAAAATGCTGTTTTTTCCTCACATAGTCAAGGAAAGAGAATACAGACAATCCAGGGCTGGAGAAATGGCTCAGTAGTTTTATTTTGGTTTTTTGAGACACATTTTCTCTGTAGCTTTGGAGCCTGTCCTGGAACTTACTCTGTAGACCAGGCTGGCCTCAAACTCACAGAGATCTGCCTGCCCCTTAGTGCTGGAATTAAAGGTGTGTACCACCACTACCTGGCCTCAGTAGTTTAAAGTACTGGTTACTCTTGAAGAGAAACTGGGTTTGATTCCCTACACCTACATAGTAGCTTACAACAATCTGTATCTCCACATCCAGGGAAAGGGATCTGATGCCTGCACCAATATAAATACAGTGGTAAATATAAATACAGGCAAAACACCATACACATTAATTTTGTTTTGTTTTGTTTTTGGAGACAGTGTTTCTCTATATTGTTTTGGAGCCTGTCCTGAAACTTGATCTGTAGACCAGGCTGGCCTTGAACTCACAGAGATCTGCCTGCCTCTGCCTCCTGAGTGCTGGGATTAAAGGCTTGTGCTACCAATGCCTGGCTCATTAATTTTTTTTTTTTTTGAGACAGAGTTTCTCTGTGTAGCTTTGGAGCCTATCCTGGCACTCGCTTTGGAGACCAGGCTGGCCTCGAACTCACCGAGATCCGCCTGCCTCTGCCTCCGGAGTGCTGGGATTAAAGGCGTGCGCCACCAACGCCCAGCTCATTAATTATTTTTAATGAAGAAGAAAATGGCCAAAAAAAAAAAAAAAAGAGGCTCCAAATATTGATCATGAATCACACTGGGCTAAGGTCCTGACACAGTTGGCCTGTGTCAATCCATTCAGCATCAGATCTCACTCCTTTATTTTGCCTTGGGGTAGAAATCCAGGAGTGGGACATGGAGAATCAGGGTGTCAGAACCTGAAGCAATGTCTGCATTTATGCTTGAACAGAACATGTGATAGAGCTTGGTAAATGCCCATAGGCTGTTCCCTTGGCTTCCTAACTGTTATCCTTGGAGGAAAAAAACAAAAACACACAGTTCATTCTTTCCTTGTGGCTGGGGGGTGGGGAGGACTCATTTCCTGACCTTTACATCTCTTCTATGTGGCTGAGACACTCTGGAGACTTTAGAGCTAGTGAGAATTCCGAGGCGGCCACAATGCTACAGAAAGTACTGGTTAGCATCTGGATCTTGGGTTAAGACTTAAGAGTAGAGAACTGACGAATAACCCACCTCCAAGAACCTCCTTCACGTATTTTTACCTGTAGAACTTTCTGTAGGCAGAAATGGGCTGGCATCTGGACCCTCAGGTTCAGGAGTGGGTAACGCTTCAGTGGTAGTTTCTACCAACTCTGTGGTCATTGCTTGTGCATCTGTGACTCCAGCAGGCCTTGTGGGTGTGGTACCTCTACCATCTGCAGTTGACATCTCAGCCAGTGTGGTATCTAGGACTGCTGAGGTTGGCAACTGCTTGGAGGTAGTAGCTATGCCCTCTGTGGTTGGCATTTGTACAACTGTGGTTCCAGAGGGCTGTGTGGTTGGCATTTGGCCTGTTGTAGTACCCACACCTTCTGTAGTGGTCCCTAGTATAGATGTGGTTCCAGATGCCTCTGCAGTTGGCATGTAGCCGTCTGTGGTACCTGGGACTGGGGAGGAACCACAGGAACTAAGGGGAATGGCAGCCTGTAGTACCACCTGGGCAGTGACTGAGCCGGACTCCAGGTAAGTGTGAGTGACCTCGACTGCCCGAGAGATCAGGGTCCCAGTGTTGTCCCCAAAATTCCACGTGTAGGAGAGGTCAGCCTCAACCAGATAGCCGCTGGGATCATGGAGATGAAGGGCAAAGATGAGAGGCTGATTTCTCAGGAAGCGCTTGTTTTCTCCATCCAAGGCCTGCAGCTGGGATACACTCACAGAGAAGGGGACCTGGTCTGGGGTTGGAGCCAGAAGAATCAAGAACCAGGCCTGAGTCACACCTCTTCCACAACCATGTTCTTCACACACAAGCTGACTAGCCAGGTGGCTATTTGTCTCACATTTCTCTGCCCAGATCTTTCTGCCCCTCCCCTTTGAAGGTTGGCACTGACTTCCTCTTTCTAGTCCAAGACAGCCTTCCCACCTCATGCCGTCTGCCTGGCTGGCCTTGTTCCTTTCTAAGCTCTTACCAGTAATGGTGAAGGTTGAACTGGAATGAGCCAGGGGGACGTAGCTCTGGGGCCCCCGTCTGTGGTAGACAGTCACTTCCATGGTGTGTGTGCCCACCCACGAGTGGCCTGTTGCAATGCTCAGCCTGGACACCGGGCCCCCCAGAACCTGCCAGTATTGTCCTGAGAGTTTTCGAGATAAAAGCAGAGAAGGGGAGGCATCTGATTAAAGAGAACTGAGAGGTACAGTTTGAAAAAGGCTTCAGAGAACCGGGGGGGGGGGGGGAGTGTTGATTTCCTCCAGGTGTTTGGGAGGGTGGGTTCCTTGGGTAGGAATATATTGGGAAGGGACTGTTGGGGGAACCTCACCCCAGGTCTTCCAAACATAGACAAAGCTTCTTCTGGGAGGCCGAGGGCCAGATGGGCAGGGTCCACCGTCAGGGAAGATGCAGGCATCATCTGGTCCCTGTGGATACACTGGCTGCCCTCCCCATACCTGGCTCCCTGGAAGGTAGATACAGTCAACCTCAAACCCCAACATTCTTTAATATGCACGCAGACCCCTAAAATAGTTCCTAGTGGGTGGGGCTATAGGAGTACTCCGTAGCTGGAACTACAGTCTCCATACTACAGCCCACACGGGATGGTAATTGGAGAGTGGGGGAATGTATGGAAGCCACAGCTTGAGATTCATATTCGTATAGAACATAAATAAGAGACTGGCTATCCATAGAACAAAATGTTTACAGTGACTCTCGTGAGATTAAGAGCAGCAGCAGCAGCTAACACTAAATATTTACTGTAGGTCCAGGTGACTCTGCTGAGTACTTTATATAGATGAGCCTTCATCTTCGTAATAATGTCAAGGTACCACACCTACTTCATAGGCAGAAATGCAAGCACACAGCAATTTACCCGCCCAGAGTCACATGTAGTGATGGATTTACATCTGAGCCCAAGCAACTTCAGGAATCTGCTGTTTTCCAATTTGGAAACTGTAACTTTATCTGCATTTTCTGATTTTAGTGCAATAAGTATCTATTACATTTTACATATTTACAGTATATATTGACTGTGATGAGTATAATCATAATTTTTTTTACAGAGTCTATAGGGGATAAAGGGCAATGGAATAACACTTGACAAGCATGTGTGAAGCCCTAGGTTTGAACCCAGCACTGTTTAAAAAAAAATAGAAAAGGAGCCAGGTGGTGGTGGCATATGTATTTAAATCCCAGCACTCAGGAGGCAGAGACAAGCTGATCTCTGTGAGTCTGAGGCCACTATGGTGTACAAATCGAGTTCCTAGACAGCCAGGACTACACAGAGAAACCCTGCCTGGAAAAAAACAAAGAGGAGGAGGAGAAGGAGGAAGGGGTTTTTCCCTGAGTTTACTGGAGATACCTGGGAATCAGAGCCCCAGTTATAAGGTTCAGGAGGTACCAAGAGAGGTACTTACCATTGACGATGGTGTTGTTGGTCCAGATAACCTGCCCATCTGGCAGCACCTTTTGACTTTCAGGGAAGTGCAGGGTAATGGAAAAGGAGGCATTTGCACCAATCAGTGTAGGTCCATCGTTTCTGACCTTCAGAGACACTGGGCCACCTGGGAAGGAAAGATGCATTAGCTGGGACTCTGGCTTCTCCTCTCCAAATCTCTCTGCCAACCTGCTTCAATGTAACCCAGTTCTTACCATCCTCCTATCTCATTCCCACCATGCCTTTCCCCCAGAATATACAAATCTTACCTCTCCAGCAGTCAGGTGCCTGCACCTCTGTCCACTCAGGATACAGCTGCCTGTCCCAGGCCTTAGTTCCAAGTTGCCGTGGGACACCAAGCCAGTCTTGGTTCCTGGATCCTAAAAGGAATGTGCCATAAGATCCTAAGGTCCTTAGTCCTTTCTCAGAGGATAGCGCTATGTCCCATTTCATCTCGTTGTGATATTCAAAGTGCAATGTATTTATTTTGGTGGGATGGAGGGCAACACTGAGACTGAACATAGGGCCTAACATTCTAACACTGATCTGTATTCTCAACCCTCTTCTTACTTTAATTGAAATGCTTTTATTAAATATCTTTAGCTAGGCATACCCTTGGGAGGCAGAGGCAGGTGGATTTCTATGAGTTTGAGGTCACCCGGCCTACAGAATGAGTTCCAGGACAACCAGGGATACACAGAGAGATCCTGTCTCAAAAAAAAAAAAATCACAGAAACAATAATTTTTGGTTTTTTGTTTTCTGAGATGGGTTTCTCTTTGAAACAGTACTGGCTGTCCTGGAACTCATTCTGTAGACTAGGCTGGCCTTGAACTCACAGAGATCTGCCTGCCTCTGCCTCCCAAGTGCTGGGATCAAAGATGTGCGCCACCATGCCCGGCAAGAAACAAACAAACAAAAAATTGTGTTTGTTTTTTGAGAAAAGGTTTCTCTGTATAGCTCTGGCTGTCCTGGAACTCAATTTATAGACCAGGCTGTCCTTGAATTCACAGAGATCCGTCTGCCTCCCAAGTACTGGGATTAAAGGCAGGCTAGTACGCCAAGCCCAGAAATTGTTTTTAACATGGTGGAATTTGTATTTTAGAAAAGCCACTGTGGCATCAGAACATGGTGACTCACAAATGTAATCTCAATCAGTACTCAAGAGTCTTTGGCCAAAGTCTCACCATGAGGTTGAGGCCAGTATGAACTACATAATGAGTTCCAGACTAGACTAGCCTGGTCTACAGAACACTTTCTCAAAAGAAAAAAGAAGCAATCCAGGCGTTGGTGACACCCGCCTTTAATCCCAGAACTTGGGAGGCAGAGGCAGGCAGATCTCTGAGTTCAAGACCAGCCTGGTCTACAAGAGCTAGTTCCAGGACAGCCTCCAAAGCCACAGAGAAACCCTGTCTCGAAAAACAAAACAAACAAACAAAAAACAAAAAAAAGAAGAGGAAGAAGAGGAGGAAAAAGAAGGAAGAAGAGGAAAAAGACCACTGTGGAAAAAAGGAGAGAGGAATGAGTAGACCCAGGTACAGGTTGGAGGTGGGGACAACACAGACATAATTATTATAATTAAATTGGGTATAGTATCTCATGTCTGTAACCTCAACACTCAGAAGACAGAAGCAGGAAGATCACTGCAAAGTTGGAGACCAGCCTGGTCTACACAGCAAGTACCAGGCCAACTAGGGTTACACTGGGAGACCTAAGCTAAAACATAAATCTGACAAGAAGAAAGAAGTATAATTGGCTTCCACATCCCCTTCACTCAAATCCAATATCAATAAAACATTTTGATATATTTGCTTTATTCTTATTAGTTGCTGTTTTTGTCTAAAATATGTTTTCAGAAGAAAATCTCAGGCAAGTGAGATGGGTAAAGATATTTTCTGCCAGCAGGTGAATCTCTGTGAGTTCGAGGCCAGCCTGATCTCCAGAGCGAGTGCCAGGATAGGCTCCAAAGCTACACAGAGAAACCCTGTCTCGAAAACAACAACAACAACAACAAAACAACAACAACAAAACAAAAAAAAAAAACCAAAGATATTTTCTGCCTAGCCTAAGAACCTGAGTTTGATCCCCAGACTCACATGGTAGAAAAAAATAATAAAGTCAGTGTTCATAATGTAAGCACAGTATCTTAAGAGCCTCAGATGTGTGGGCATGAACCAAACATTTCCAAAATTCATTAAGGAACTTAGCAAAAGAAAAAACAGGGTACCACACACCTGCCTGTGATCCCAGCAACTAGGAAGCAGAAGCAAAAGTATTCTACTATATAGTGAGTTCAAGGCCAGTCTGAGATACAAGAGATCCCATCTCAGAAAAGGAATGAAGAAACAAACAAACAAACAAACAAAAAACCAAAACAAAACCCCTGGAAAATGCAGTACAAATGAAGAAGCCAGAGTAAGGAAGTTTGTGAGACCAGGGATTCAAAGAGAGAAAAAGAGGCTGTGATATGATGTATGTATTGTAGTACAGCAGAAACTGTCCTTATCCCAATTCTAATGTCCACAGGGAAGCCAGATTCTGTTGGGGGTTGGTCTGTGGTCAACTCAGAGAGTGTTTGTCCACCGAAGCAGGAGCAGTCATGAGATGCACCATTCTTTTTTAACTGCCCACCCTCCCTCCCCTGCAGCACGGGACATTCCAGACCCTCTCGCCACCCTTCACTCCCTCCCCTTGCTCCTGTCACGAGGCCTCAATCCCCCAGAGTCCTTTCATGTGATGCTCAGCTGAGACCCTTCTGCTTCTCTCTCCCAGACCCAGAATGTAAGGCCTGGGCTATATACACCCATATCCACCCCAAGTACAGAAGGTGGTATCAGCTTGGTCTTCCTGAATAGCATATTCTCTCTCTCCACTTTAATTCTCCTATCATAAGTACTTCAGATATCACCTAATCCATTTTACCCATTTATTTTACCTCCTTGGGAGCCCTGTTTCAGCTCTCTGTCTGAGGAGGTCTCAGAATTACTGTTGTGCCTTCTGCCCCTTGAGTCAGATAGGAATACTTCTCAATCCTAAATTTCACACATAAATCTGGGCACGACGGTTTATGTCAGGAATCCCAGTGCTTAGGAGATAGAAGCACGAGGATTAGGAGTTCAAGGCCACCCTCATCTTGAACAAATGAAGGCAAACAAAACTTTATCCTCACGAAATCAAATCAAATAGGACTTGAGATATTCCTACAAGTCTGGTTAGAAGGGGGAATCCCCGAGCAGGTGTTCAACTGCTAATGACACTTGCTCCTGATGACACAGGCGCACTCACCTTCTACGGCCCCCACAGCCAGCAAAGCACTCAGTACAAACAGAGGGAGAGGGCACCTCCTTGGCACATCCATCCTGCTCTTCCTTTCAGCAGCCGAAGGTGCCAGGGGTGGGAATGAGCCCCTATATAGGAAGGGATGCTCATTTGCATAGCCCTTCCTCCCATGCTCTAGAGAAGGGGAAACCTGGGAAGAAGGACCAGAACTGATTTCAGGGTCTGGACGTTCCTTTTCTCAGCCCACCGCTCAATGACAGCTTCCGGCTTCACTGGGGTCACATTCACCCTGACACACACTTTCATTCTGAAAAGAGTTGACTGATGGGCAGCCACAACTCACGTACTGTACTTCACAGCCATTTCAGCAAGAGAGGGAAGCCATGAATTGAGTCAAAGCAAGCAACCCTCAAGACAGATACAAACACCTTTATCTAAAAGCTGTCCGAAGAGGCAGAGTGTACATTCCCAGCAATGAAGCAACAAAACCAACCAATGAACCACTAAAACAGTGAGACAGGATTAAGCTAGGCTGAGAAAGGACTTTGTTATCTAGCCTAAGAATCCTTTACAGTAAGAGCCCTGATCTTGTGCCTCTTACGATAGTACACGGAGGAAGTGCCAGACGATCTCTGCGAGTTCGAAGTCAACCTCAATTTTTATTTTATTTTTAACGCATTGCAGCCGGCCAGGCTGCAATATGAGATACTGTCTCAAAAAGGGGGTGGGAGTGCTGGAGAGACCGCTCAGGAGTTAAGAGCCTATGTAGCTCTTGCAGAAGATCAGAGCTGGGCTTCAGCGTCAGCTCACAACTGCCTATAACTTCAGCTCCAGACGATCTGCTGCTTCTGTGAAAAAAACACACACAGACACACACATAACTGATATATATATATATATATATATATATATATATTATATATATATATATATGATATGTATATATATATGATTTCCCAGGTTTCTGCTTTCCAAAGGAGGCTCTCCTGGCCAGCTAGAATTTAATTTCACTTAAGGGATGGTGAAAATTGTGAGCGGAAAGTAAGGAAACCCTTAGACCACAGACAACACCAGTTCCGGCCGCCGGAGCCCAAACCAGGAACTGCGGGAAAGTTGCGCTGCGGCCACTCGGCTCACCCGCCCAGGGCGGGGACTCGGCGGCGGGAGCGCGGAGCCCGGCCCGCCCTCGTGACGTTGACCAATCCCAAGGGTGGGAGGCGGAGCCAGGGAAACGCGGGAAGGAGGGGCGGGGCCTCGGCTGGCCGTCTGGAGCGGTGGGGGAGGCGGCAACATTGTTTCAAGTTGGATAAATTGTCAAGGGCTGAGCTTTGCTTGCGTTCCATCCAGAGCTGGGGCTGCGGTGCTCACCTTGGCCCCCAGGTCCTCCGCCCCGAGTGTTGGGCCCGCTTTCTTCAGGGTTCCCGGGCCCCGCTCCCGGGGGCCTGAGCCGCCGCACTAGTGCTCCATGGAGAACTTCCAAAAGGTGGAGAAGATCGGAGAGGGCACGTACGGAGTGGTGTACAAAGCCAAAAACAAGTTGACGGGAGAAGTGGTGGCGCTTAAGAAAATCCGGCTCGACACGTGAGTGGCCTCCGGAGCCGGAACTCCTTCCCCGGGACCTCTTGGCTGCCCCCCCCCAACCCCCTACCCCAACAGGCGGGTAGCCGTCCCGGACCGGACCGGAAGGTAGCGGGAGGGACTCCTGAAGTGAGGGGTGGGTTGGCGGACGGTAGACGCTCTCTCTCGGTGACTGTCCGAGGGCTAGAATTCAGAGAAAACTTTCTTCTCGTGCTCCACCCGGTGAGCTCCCAAATCTGCAAGCCGGGAGACTTGGGAAGAGAAAGTGGGGGGGATGGGGGGGGTGAGGTAGGGTCCAGGAGTGTTCATAGAGTTGGGTTATGTACGAACCAGGAGAATAATTCCTTTCTGAATGGAGAGCTGTCCCCCCTGCTCCAGCCCCATACTTAGAACCCTCACCCTCTTTCAAAAGAATGGCAGTTGAGACTCACTGGCCCTCTGGGGAGGCTGGGAGCTACTCTCACCCCCCTCCCCTATTACCTTTCCTCTGCTTCTCATTCACCTGGAGGCTCTACTTACCTTCCACTGGAAAAAGAGGAAATAATGACCTTGAATATGTCTAAAAGCCACACCCCAATTACCCAGGAATAACTACTGACAGTACCTTTCCTTTCTGACTTCCTAAGGGAGTTTTGGGGGGTGGTGTCTCCCTAAGAGAGTATGTTTGTAACCATATTCTCATCTGTGTTTTTCCAACCTCTCCAAGTGAAACTGAAGGTGTGCCCAGTACTGCCATCCGAGAGATCTCTCTGCTTAAGGAACTTAATCACCCTAATATTGTCAAGTAAGTGTAGTCTGAGAGATGACCACCAAGGTGAATTCTGTTTGTTTTAGCCTTAGAATTTCTCTCCCTCAACTGCATTTCCTGAACCTTCTCTTGCAGGCTGCTAGATGTCATCCACACGGAAAATAAGCTTTACTTGGTTTTTGAATTTCTGCACCAGGACCTCAAGAAATTTATGGATGCCTCTGCTGTCACTGGCATTCCTCTTCCCCTCATCAAGGTAACCTTCCTCAATTCCAGCTCAGGTATCTTGGGGAAATTAGAGGCAGGTAATTCAGACTGGTTATATTTTGGCTTGTTTCTCAGGCTTCAACACTCCCCGACCCCTTTTATTTGTGTCTGTTGGTCTCTTCCTGTTCATTATAGTCATTAGCCATAGGAAGGACCGAAGAATCATAACCAAGGTCCTGCGAGCCACCTAGACAGCTCAGGCAGATCAGATACCACTCAGAAAATGGGATTGAGGGTAGTTGGTGGGTTCCTCAAAAAAAAAAAAAAGTTCCACCTGTGATGTGGGAGACAACCAGAACTGTATTCACTCCTGGAGTTAATGAATATCAGCAGTTACATATTTGACACAGTTATTTAACACAGGCATGTGCTAGGCACAGGGTATTGAAAGGGATGCAAAAATTAAGTAATATCTGGTCTTTATCCTTGACAGGCTGAAAAATACAATGAAAGAAGTAGCTATTAAATGTGTGGTTGTGTTGTAAGGTGTGTTGGCTCATGATTGTAATCCTAACACTCAGGAGGCTGAGGCAGGAGGATGTCTGTAAGTACAAGGACACCCTGGCCGGGCGTTGGCGGCGCCTTTAATCCCAGCACTCAGGAGGCAGAGGCAGGTGGATCTCTGTGAGTTTGAGACCAGCCTGGTCTAAAAGAGCTAGTTCCAAGACAGCCTCCAAAGCCACAGAGAAACCCTGTCTTGAAAAACCAAAAAAAAAAAAAAAAAAAAAAAAAAGACAGCCTAGGCTACACTTGTAAGCCTATCCTACAGTTCCAGGCCAGGAAGGCACTATCATAAAAAACAAACAGGGCTGACAAGATAGCCCAGCAGGTAAAGGCACCTGCCTCCAAATCTGATGACCTGATGACCTGAACTCCATCCCCAGGTCCCACATAGTACAAGAAAACCAATTCCTGCAAGTTGTCCTGATTTCCTCGTTTGCACAGTGCCATGCCCCCCCATAAATAAGTAATAAGTAAATAAATAAATAAATAAATAAATATGCAATCTAAAGAATTAAACAAAATCCCCCAAAAATACGTAATGGAGTTATCATCTCACATGATTAAGGCTTTACTGCATTTTGAGGGCAAAGAGCAAGTTGTATCTGTTAACGGTGGTGACTGAACAAACCTTCCTCTCTCCTTTGTCAGAGCTATTTGTTCCAGCTGCTCCAGGGCCTAGCATTCTGCCATTCTCACCGGGTCCTGCACCGAGACCTTAAGCCCCAGAATCTGCTTATCAATGCAGAGGGGTCCATCAAGTTGGCAGACTTTGGACTAGCAAGAGCCTTTGGAGTCCCTGTTCGTACTTATACTCATGAGGTAGGTCCCCCTATGATTTTTCTTCTTTAAGAATCTTAGGGAGATGTTCATACCAGGGCAGGAGTTCCTTGGTAAATAGAATCTCTGACAACCCAAGGGTCTTTTTTTTTTTTTTTTTTTGGTTTTTTGAGACAGGGTTTCTCTGTGTAGCTTTGGAGCCTATCCTGACACTTGCTCTGGAGACCAGGCTGGCCTCGAACTCACAGAGATCCGCCTGCCTCTGCCTCCCAAGTGCTGGGATTAAAGGCGTGGCCACAAACACCCGGCTCAACCCAAGGGTCTTTACCTATTTATTTAAAGTGTCTGAGTAAAGTGCATGTATGTCTGTATTGCATGCCTGCCTGGTGCTCACAGAGGTCAGAAGAAGGTGTCTGATCCCCTGGAAATGTAGTTACAGACTGTTGTGAGCTTTCATATAGATGCTGGGAATTGAACCTGGATCCTCTGCAAAAGCAACAAGCACTCTTAACTTCTGATCCTCTGTCTAGCCCTTAACCAAAGGGTCTTAGGATATGCACTGAATTCATACTATGAGATTACCTGGCCTTTGATACAAGCCAGGAAGGTTGATTGGCATACCATTTAAATGACTCAGATTTTCCAGGAACGTCCCAAATCTGGGGGTTTTGGGATACTCAACTGGGGATGGAGAGAAGGCTCAACAGTGAGGAGCATATGATGCTCTTTCAGGTAAACTGTGTCAGGCAGTTCACCATCACCCTTAACTCCAGCTCCAAGGGATCAGACACTTTCTTCTGGCCCTGAGGACACTGCACAGTTGTGGTATACACAATGCATGTATACACATTATTAAAGTAAAAAACCATAATAAGATCCATCTTAAAAAGAGAGGGTGGAGGGCAGCAGGGTTTTGTTGAATTGAGGTATGTGACCTTGTCCTCTTGCTTCCCAGGTGGTGACCCTGTGGTACCGAGCACCTGAAATCCTTCTAGGCTGCAAGTACTACTCCACAGCCGTGGATATCTGGAGCCTGGGCTGCATCTTTGCTGAAATGGTATGGAGGCTTGCCAGGTTCTATCCAGCCCACTCTTGCCTGCATCCAAGCGCAAAACCCATTTCTTGGCCTGAAGTGGTCCTTTATCACAGAGTTCTCTCAAGTATCACCCTCTGTAGAGGTAGTGGCCCTGATACCAACTCAGTTTTAGAATATTCCTAAATAGATTTAGTTACCTAGTATTTTATCTCTTACCCAAAATGAGCTAAATCCATTCCGTACCCATCAGCTGCTTTGTTTTGTTTTCTGTTTTTGTTATTTTATTTTGAGACAGTCTCACTGTGTAGCCCATTTATAGTCTCGCTCTCTCCCGCTTTAGCTCCACTTCCCGCCATTACCATCTAGCTCATGGGACTGAGCTGACAGGCATGACCCACCATACTCATTCAGCTGTTTCAGCTTTAATCCTCAAATATTTGGAAGAGTGAATTCCTTTTAGTACAACAGGTGGCCCACAGGCCTCAACACATAATCATAGACTTATTTAAACAGGGTGGGTTTTTGTTTTGTTGGTGGTGGGGCATTTTTGTTTTGCTCCTTTGTTTTGTTACTTTTTTATTTTTATTTATTTTTTTTACATCCCAACCAAAGTTTCCCCTCCCTTCCCTCCTCCCACTTCATCCCCTTGTTTATTTTTTAAAGGTATTTTTTTCCTTCCTTTTTGTTTTTTATTTTTACTTTTTAAAAATTTTTTATTTTTATTTTTATGTGTATTGGTGTTTTGCCATGGGTGTCAGGCCCCCTGGAACTGGAGTACAGACAGTTGTGAGCTGCCATATGGGTGCTGGGAATTGAACCCAGGTCCTTTGGGAGAGCAGTCAGTGCTCTTAACACTGAGCCATCTCTCCAGAACTTTGTAGATGACAGCATCATGTCAGAGTGTCAGAAGTTTGGAGAGGTCTGATTTTTGTCTCCTTCATTTAACCTATAGACCCGTTCTTGGAATTTAGTAAAGCTAAATTCATTCAACTGCTCCACATCTATCGTTTTTGTAGACTTGGTCATGCCCTGCCTCCTCAACCGCTGGCTTTTCAGACTGAAGGATCCTTGAAGCATAGCATAGCTTCAGTATGGGAGCTCCCATCCCATTTAATGCAACAGTGGATCAACAGCTCAGTAACTTTTTTTTTTTTTTTTTTTTGGTCTTTTATCTGGGTTGAACCTGGGGGCTTGGAGACCATTCCCCTAGATATAGATATACATATAGAATGTGAATTTATCCACCAGTACCTTACAATTGCCCATATTCCTCTCTCAATTCATCAAAAAATATTTGTTAAGCACCTAGTGTGTACCCAGCACCATGCTAAGTGCTGTGGGGAACACAGAAGAAATGGAAGACACAGTCTCTGCCCGCTGTGCTCCTATCTAGAAGTGGCTGCGTCACAAGGAGGGGGGATGACCGCAGTGTCTACCCCATACCCCGTGAGTGGCTTGGGATCCCTTTGCTACATGTCAGTGGCACCCCAGACATTCACCCCCTCCCAGCCCCACCCAGCCTTGGGGATCGACAAAGCCATGGTTGGGGGAAGGAAGGAGGAGGGGGCGAGGAGGCAGATGAAGGGACTTCATTGTCTCAAGTTCTGTATGACCGACCCCATGAAAAGCCCCGGGGAGGGGAGTCATGGGGCCCTGCTGACCTTCCACTGCCTGTGGGAACCTCCTCCGAACAAGGGGCAGTGTGGACTGACGTCAATGTGGGGCTTGGCCTTTCCTCTTGTTCCCCATTTTCAGGTGACCCGGCGGGCCCTGTTTCCCGGAGATTCTGAGATCGACCAACTCTTCCGGATCTTCCGGACTCTGGGGACCCCTGATGAGGTGGTTTGGCCGGGAGTCACTTCTATGCCTGATTATAAGCCGAGTTTCCCGAAGTGGGCTCGGCAAGATTTTAGCAAAGTTGTGCCTCCACTGGATGAAGATGGGCGGAGCTTGTTATCGGTAAGAGCCGGGAGGGGGTGCCCACATAAGCGCCTCTCCCATTCCCCAGAGAAGAGAAGCAGATCCCCTCAACTCCGTTAGAATTACCCTAGTCCTCCATTCCTCCGCTCATCGGTAGGCTGGTTCAGCATTGGGAGAAGGGAAGAAGTGAGGTCTGGGTCCCAGGTTTCCGAGCACACCTGCTCTGCATTGGGTCCACTGTTACATCACTGAAGTCAGAATATATTTCTCCCTCCAGCAAATGCTGCACTATGACCCCAACAAGCGGATTTCAGCCAAAGCAGCCCTGGCCCACCCTTTCTTCCAGGATGTGACTAAGCCAGTACCCCACCTTCGGCTGTGATGTCCTTCCCAAAGCCTTCCTCACCCTTGGTCTGACTTGACTCTGGGCCTTTTGGACACAGGTCAGCCTTCTACTCTTTTCTGGCTGTCTTAGCACTCACTTTTTCTCTTGGCCAGCCAGTTCCCGGGACTCAGAGGTGCAGGGAAAGATGAGGTGACAGGAAAAAGTTTTGGTATCAGATGCACTTAACCCAGCTTCCACTACCTTCTCTCCCTCTTAGTCATCACTGAGGGTTGGTATGCAAAACAAAACAAAACTGACCATTCTCTACCCACCCCCATGTCAAGTTTGGCCATCCCAGTCTTATAAATTATTGTGTCCCATGTTTAGGAAGACACACCCCAGACCTCCTGGTGCCACTGTTTTATAAAGGCCAACTGATAAGTTGGGACATTTAGGAACCAAGCCACAGAGGTCTATTTTAATGAATTAGATGAAAAAAAAAAAATAGATCCAAACAGTTTATACCTTAGTTGTAGTGTCTGGCCTCGCCCGACAATCAAGGAGGCCCAGCTGGAGAAGCAGAAGAAATGTTCCCTTTCAGCACTCTGTCTACCTTCTGCAGGGCAAGAAGTCAGGAGGGGGATAGGGATTGGTCTGTTCACCATAATTCACAAGGCAAGGTGAAAGACACTGGAATCTTTCTTTTAGTAATTTTGTTTTCTGGTGCTAACAACTGAACACAGGACCTCGCCCTCACTAAGCAAATGCACCACCCGTATGCCAGATTTTCTAGCCCCTCTTTTTGGCGTTTTAGCTCTTCAGTTTGTCAGAGGTCCCTGTTGCCATCTTCTTCCTCTGAGAGTCACCCCTGACTCCATAGTGGAAGTGAAGCTTTAGATGTCACTTTGAAAGGCTTTGACCTGGTCAGGTCATCGGGGGACATTTTCTATAAAAGAGTTAACAATTATATTTATATTTCAAGTTATAGTAGTTTGGATATTTTAGTGTTTTGATTTTTGTTTTTTTGGGGGGCGGGGCAGTGTGGATGGATTTGTTGCCATGTGCACTTTGGAATTTTGTAATGCAATTGTTGAAAGAAAATATTTCTTTTATGATCTTCTCCCTCTACCCCTTGTCCTCCAGTGTTCTGTTAATATTATTTGTAATTTAGTTTGTAATTCATTAAAAGAAATTATTCTCAGTTGTATAGTGGATCTCTTTCATATTTTATCATTTATATATTTTCTGAAAGAACTGAGCGGGTCACAACCTGAATGTGAATAAGTGATTTCAGAGCCCTTTTCCTAATGTTTGTAAATGCAGGACATCCTCCCATGCCTTTGCACTTGGGATGGTTGTGAGTGTGAGCAAATTGGGTATTGTCTTAGGGAAACTGAAGCTTCTTTCCTACCTTTTCCTATCGACCAGCTAAACCTCTCCTATTCCTGCTCACACGTGCACATGAATAGAGTGCTGTTTCAGTTTTTCTGTTATCAGCAACTTGACTGAGTGGGCTTCAGCACCCCATTTCCCAGTAGGCTTTTACCATTTGTGTAGGTTTTTTTGTTTCTTTGTTTTGGTCTTGAAATTATGTATACATGTGTGGGTCTGTGAACATGAGTGTCAAGTGCCTGCAGAGGCCGGAAGAGGGCACTGGATCTCCTACAGCTAGTTACAGGCAGTTGTAAGCCCTGTGGTGTGGGTACTGGGAACCGACATTGGGTTTTCTGCCAAGAGTGGTACTTGCTCTGAACTGCTGAGCCATCTCTCTAGCCTAGCCTGCCAGAGAGAGACCCTCGTTTCAATCCTCAGTACTACCAAAAAAAAAAAAAAATCCTTAGCATAGTTGTCTAAATATTTTCACATTTACACACAATTCAGAAAATACCAATTACATGACAATTTAGGAGGTCTAAAATGTCTTCAGACTACCGCTCTTTGTTGACCATAAAAAAATAGGCAGTCCACCCAAAAACCCCTGTTCTCTAATGCTCCTCTAAAAAGAACTTCTGAGAGAAAGTTCCCAGATAGGATGTCTTCAATTTGACACGGAAGGCGGGGCACTAGGGTAAGCAGAAGAAGACAAGGTTAATACCAGTCTCTCTCTCTCTCTTTTCTTTTTTCCACGAGACAGGGTTTCTCTGTATTGTTTTGGAGCCTATCCTGGAACTAGCTCTTGTAGACCAGGCTGGCCTCGAACTCACAGAGATCCCCCTGCCTCTGCCTCGGAGTGCTGGGATTAAAGGCGTGCCCCACCACCGCCCGGCTCAGTCTCTTGTTTTTTTGTTTTTTGTTTTTGTTTTTCTTAGTAGTGTCTCACGATGTGATGTGCTGTGTAGACCAGGCTGGTCTGGAACTCATGGAGATTGCTAGGATTAAAGGCGTGGGCCTCCAAACCCAGGGTTTGGGTTTTTTTTTTCCCCTCCTCTTAAATTGAGACCTTGTCTCAAGGAGCCCAGGCTAGCCTTGAACTTGCTAGGTGAAGGGAGGATGACCTAGAACGCCTAATCCTGCCGCCACCTCCCAGTGCTCGATTAGGCGGGGATGCAAGCCACACCACACCCGGCCTTTACAGGGCAGCTTTCGCGCTCGCCTTGCCTGCCACTCAAGTTCGGAAGTGTCCTAGCACTGGTTAAGGTTTCCTTTTGTCCCGCCTGCTTCACTCACCTGATTAGATGTTTACGAGTCAAAAGGCGGGGGAGGAGTGTCACGGGTGTCGAGGTTTCATTGGCTGACGCAGATGCCCGTCAGTACTGCACCGCCCTCTTTCCCAGGATATCTCTCTCTAATGGTTGCTCACCCCGTCAATCTTCAAGGCTTCTCGTTTAGGTATTGGCTCGCGGCCCCGCCAGTCAAGTCTCTCCCTGTACTGGTTGGTGACAGTCCCCCAAAGCCCGCCTTTCTCCAGAAGATTGGCGGGTGAACGCACATATAGCCCACCTTCCACAGTAGGCGGGTGATCCTGCGATTGGCTGGAGCCCTCGCCCTGGCGAGGAGGAGGAGGAGGAGGAGGAGGAGAAGGGGGCAGGAGGTTTGGTTGAGCACCAGCTGTTTGTCTGTTCCACACAGGCTTGGGCCCGACGGGGGAGACGGAGCCCCAGGTACCGAGCTGATGGAGCCCGCAAGGGCAGAGGCGGAGGTCCAGAGAGGAGCGCAGCCCGGCCTGCGGCCGAGGC
This sequence comes from Cricetulus griseus, assembly GCF_003668045.3. Classification (NCBI taxonomy): domain Eukaryota; kingdom Metazoa; phylum Chordata; class Mammalia; order Rodentia; family Cricetidae; genus Cricetulus; species Cricetulus griseus. The sequence goes on from NW_023276806.1 coordinate 129,209,539, forward strand.
GGCTCGGGCCTAAGCCAGGGCTAGCTAGCCCCCCGGAGCGGGCAGAGGGGCCGCCCCGGCAGGCCTAGTGGGGGCGCTGAGGAGGTGATCGGCAGGGCTGGGAGCCGAGCCTCCCAGTCTGGGAGGCGGCTGGGTTCTGGCTGCGGCCGCTCAGGGGCCGGGCGCGGGGACCCGGAGCCGGTGTGGACCAGGGCCGGCCTTGGTCCTCCGAGCACCGCGGCGAGGAGGGAGGAGCTGGGGTCGGGGACCAGGCAGCGACGGAGGGAGGGGAAGCCCGTTTGGCTAGGAGGTGTGGAGGGGTCAGCGCTACGCCCAGCCCCGAGGGTGGTAGCCGAGGCTGGGTCTCTAGAGACAGACGTCCGGTGTCGGGGGTGCGGAGCCGGCCGAGCGAGAGGCATTCTTTTCAGCGCAAGTGGCTGTTGGAAGGGGGACTGGGGGTGCTCTGGTGTTGTCGATAAAGAGGGATTTGGTCTCGGTGAAGCAAGAGTCTCAGTAAATGAAGAAGAATGCATTGCTGAGCTAGAACATCAAAGTAGACGGAAGTAGAAGCAGGGCCTGGTATCAGTTATGGGAACTTCTGGAATGATGGTGAGGAGAGGCTCTGTATCTTGCAGTTCCTTACTCTTTTGTTCCCTTAGCCTTTTAGATGTGGTGGTTTCAAGTTTTGGGGGCACTTGAGAAGTAGGAATGAAGACAAAGGTAAAAATCATGTTTTCCGTGGCTCCAGGTTCAGCCCCCGCCCCCCCCCCAACTTTTAATTTGCCTGGCCTCAAAGCTAGTCTTGACTGCAGTCTGCTTTCTTTTTGCTTGTTTGTGCCCCCCCCCCCCCGTTGTCTGAACTGTGAAAGAACTAAGAATTTGGGGTTTGCTTTGCCAGTCTTACCCACTTCATAATGTGGTCAATCTGTGGTGACCCAACTTTTACCTAGAATTGGGGACTCTGTCATCTGCACGGAAAGGGGTTTAGGGTTCCTCAGCCACTAAAACATGGGCCATGTTTGTTGAAACTTCTTTGAAGTTTCTGTGAAATGCTTGGGCATTTCCTAGACAGTTAATGGAGGTCTCCAGGCCTGGAACTGTGAGGTGATATTTCTAAAGGGATTTGGGGAAGTTGGCAGGTCCCTTTTTCCTTTGTCCACTTCTCTAGAAAACACTTTTGTGTGACTAGCTAGTTAGGTCAAACTCCAAGGAATTTAGGAAAAGAAGGATTATAGAGAATGAAGATGCCTTTAAAACTTATTGTGTGTGGGTGCCTGTGTCTGTCTGTGTGTGTGTGAGCCACAGTGCAGAGTGTGGAGGTCAGAGACAGCTTGTGGGTGTTCAGTTCTCAGGTTTGGCAGCCTAGAAGACAGATTATTAATGACAAATGAGAGACCTGTCAGTTTTCCATATATCATTGAGCCCTATTGGTTTCTCTTAGGATCCTACCTCTCCTTTTCTTTCTATACTAATACTATTTATCACTGTTATATATATATATATATATATATATATATATATATATATATTTATAATTTTATGTGTATGTATGTGTGACAGAGTGTATGTATGTGCCTCATATGTGTGCAGGAGCCCTCAGAGGTCAGAAAAGATATTGGGTCCCCTGGCAATGAGTTACAGACAATTGTGAGCTGCCATGTGTGTTGGTAACCGAGAACACAGGTCTTCTGCAAAGTGCCCTTAACTGCTGAGCCATCTCTAGCCTGTATCACTACATTTCTTAATTACCAAAGTAACATATACATATTTTTAAATGTTTAAGGTATACAGAGATACATAAAAGCTGAGTCTTTCCACGCTAGCTTATTTCATTTAGGACAGTTAGAGATATTAAATAAAAGTAATCTTTCTGTTGAGGGATGTGCCATGAAAGACAGAGTTTTTGTTTTGTTTTGTTTTCATGTTCTCACTGAATTCTATTTTCTTGTTCTTTGCACAGAGAATACTCTTAGATGATACTCTGTTATTTATTGTGTTTCTTTTACAGTTCATCTTGTCTCCTATCAAATTCAGAACAAGCATAGAGTTGTCCTCTGAATTATCATTTGCCTTCTTCAATACACACTCACACAGTTGTGCACTGGGTAGCCTAAAAACTGCCCAAATACATGAACAAAACTTTTTTATGTGCAGGAAAGAAACATTAAGGGAAATCATCTTGTTTGGGACAGTTATTGGCTTCTCTCCTAGAGTGAAGAATCTGAAACCCTCAAGTTTTCCCAGTATTTGACTGTTTCTTCCTTATCTCAGAGAGAGTGATGGTTCTAGAAGAGGGTCTTGTACCTGGCTTGGTATATAGTAACCCAAGAAGTTTCCCTATTTCTCTGAATTTTAAATTGGGTTTCCTCCAAATTTAGAAGTATCAGAGACTCGTTTGACTTTTTTGACTCTTTGAAGCCCTCTAGTATGCTAAATTGTACAGTGTCCAGCAAAAACCTCAGATCAACACTGCCCCTCAACTTCCTACCTTACCCTTAAAAACTCCTTTAAGAAAGGATTTAGAAGTTGGGCGTGGCACTTGACTGATTCCAGCATTCTGGAGGTTCAAGTCCAGGCTAAGCTACACAGCAGGCACTGTCAATAATTCCCAAAAGATTTTTTTTTTTTTCTTAAGATCTGGGTTCTAGGATTATAGCCTAGTGGTAGAGTATATGATGAGCATTTACCAGATTCTGGGTATAAAGAGATTGAGAATAAAGGTTGTATCTGGAGTCACTCAAATTTAAAATGTAAATAATTCACAGTGACTTAATTATTTCCAAAGGTTTCTACATATTTAGGGAGCTGAAGAGTGGACTTAGCAATGTAGAATCTCAAACATAGACCTGGAGTTAGAACAGTATGTCTGGAGAAGAAGGCTCTTTCTTGTTGTCCTTAAAATCATGTCCTGTCTCTTCTCTTAACCTTGCTTTAGCACAGGAATTACTTCTTTGTGGTTGGCTTGTCTATGTGTGTTAATAAATTTGACATCTGAGAAGGAGGCATAGATGGGGTAGGAGAAGCAGCAGGCGCCTGCTTCCTAACCCAAAAGTATTTCCGGTGGGAAGGGGGTCAGTGGTACAGCCTGCCTAGCATGTGGGAGGCCAAATGTGACTGGAGTGTGAAACAGCAAACTTAAAGTAAGGAAGTGCAATGGCCGTCTGGGAGGAAGGATGCCCTAAAGCCACACATAACATACTCCAACTTCCCAAGAATATTTCTGGAAAGATTTACAAACAGTAACTGAATTGAAAAGGAGCCGGGCATTGGTGGCACAAGCCATTAATCCCAGTACTCGGGAGGCAGAGGCAGGTGGATCTCTGAGTTCGAGACCAGCCTGGTCTACAAGAGCTAGTTCCAGGACAGCCTCCAAAGCCACAGAAAAACCCTGTCTCGAAAAAACCAAAAGAAATGAAAAATAAAACAACGAAAAAGGAGTCAACCAGATGAGAAAAGTAGATTTCTGGGCTAGAATTATGTAGCTTTGGTTTAAGGGTTGTGGGTACCTCCCTGTATGGTGGTATGACTTTGGTTTTTAAAGAAATACAATTTTGGCCCAGTAGTGGTGGCACACTCCTTTAGTCCCAGCACTAGGGAGGCAGAGCCAGTCGGATCTCTGTGAGTTCAAGGCCAGCCTGGTCTACAGAGCTAGTTCCAGGACAGCCAGGACTACGCAGAGAAACCCTGTCTTGAAAAATCAGAAAATGAAAGAAAAAAAAAGAAATACAATTTTGATCTTTTTAAAAATATGTGTGAATACATTATATACATATTTATAATGGTATATGCTATATATTACTATTTATACACATATAAGACTGTGTATACAGTAAAGAATTAGTACAGTAAAATACAGCATATTAACCAAGCTCTCTACCACTGAGCTATATTTCCAGCTCTTGTTTTACTTTTTATTTAAAAACTCTTAACTTATTTGTTTTGTTATTTGTTGTCTTTTGAGACAGGGTTCTCTGTGGCTTTGGAGGCTGTCCTGGAACTAGCTCTTATAGACCAGGCTGGTCTCGAACTCACAGAGATCCACCTGCCTCTGCCTCCTGAGTGCTGGGATTAAAGGCGCCACCAACACCCGGCCACTTTTTTAACTTTTAACTACGTTGCTCATATTGGTTTTAAATTTACTGCCTAGGCAGGCCTAACTTTTTTTTTAGAAATTCATTTATTTTTAATTTATGTATATGGGTATTTGCCTACATGAATATTGTATATATGTGTACTACAAGCCTACCTGGTACCTCTGGAGGTCAAAATAGGGTGTCAGATCCCTTATAAGTGGACATTTGTCAGAACCCAGGTCCTCTGCAAGAGGCACTGTTGCTCTTAATTGCTCAGCCATCTCTCTGGCCCCTCAGTCTTGGTCTTAATTACATTTTCTCTGGGACTCTTGAGCAATGATGAATTTTGCTGTAGTAAGATAATTATTAGTTTCACAGGTGACATTTATACTCAATCCTGTAAATTTGGGTTTTGTTAGGCAGACAGATTAAGGCATGGCATGCTAATCTTTCCCAGGTCAATAATAGGGAGTTAGTACTACCATGCTGATAATCGATAAGCATGCTTTTTGCCTACAAAGGGGAAGGTAGAGGAGGTAGAATTCTTAAGTCAGTGACTCACTGGATAATATTGAACCAACACAGTTAAAGCATTGTGCTAAGGAGTGTAAATCTCAGTTCAAGATTTTGGTGATTTGGGTCTAAACCAAGTGGGAAAAGAAATGAAGGTATCTGTTGGCTTCTGTCCTATCTTCCTTTAGAATACCTCACACCGGCCCCAAAGCTCATCAGATCCTACAGATTGCCATAGTTTCCCTTCTGCCATGCTATCCAGGCAGGCAGGAATTGGTCAAGATCTGACAGAGAAGAACAGTGGTCCTCCTGTGGGAACAATCTAAGACTAGGTCCTATGGGAAACCTTCTTTCCTAACTGTTTTCAGTTCTAAACCCAGTACTTCCTGAAACTGAATGGAGGCACTCATATTTGTATTTTGGTACCCTTTCCAAAGTTAAGCATTTCCTGATTCCTTGAGAAGTACAGTGGAGGGTCTGAGGAGATAGCTCAGTGGGAAGCAAGCTTTTGAAGACTTGATTCAGAGCCCCCAAACCCATGTTTAAAAACAAAACAAAAACCTGGCACACACTTGTAATAATCCCAGCACTGGAGAGCTATAGAGATGGAGATAGGCAGATTCCTGAGGCTCACTGGCCATCCATCCAACCTAGCCTAATTGGTAAGCCAGTGAGAGACCCTGTTTAAAAAAGCCAGATGGACAGTGCTGGAGAAACATCTCAGATTATCCTCTGGTCAACGTAAACATGCTTGCCTGCAGGTACAGTAGAGCCTGGTGTGGGGGTGACTTTAATCCCAGTGATTGTGAGGCAGAGGCAGGCAGTGTGAAGCCAGTCTGGTCTACAAAGTTACTTCCATGCCAGGCAAAGCTTGGTAGAAAGGCCCTGTCTTCAACAACAACAGAAAGTTTAGTAGCGCTGGGTGTAGTAGGTTGCATCTATAATCCCAGCATCTAGGCAGCTGAAACTGGAGTATCACCACAAGTGTAAGACTGTCTTTTCTCCAAAACTATTTAAAACAAAACACAGTGGAGGGATGCTAAGTGGGGGTGGGGGGTAACATGTCTGCAGTCCCAGCACATAGAAGGCAAAAGCAGATGGATTTTTTTGTTGTTATTTTGTTCTTTGAGACAGGGTTTTTCTGTGTAGCCCTGGCTGTCCTGGAACTCACTCTATAGACTGGACTGGCTTTGAACTCAGAGTTCTGCCTGTCTCTTTCTCTTGAGTGTTAGGATTAAAGGTGTGCACCACCACTGCCCAGCTAACAGGTGGATTTTGAGTTGAAGACCAGCCAGCCTAGGATACATAGACACAGCCAAACATTGTCTTTAAAAAAAAAAAAAAAGGAAGGAAAAATTAGAATAGTATAAAGGGGCAGAAATACTGTTTAACTGTCTATGCTTATTTATGTAGACCCAGTTTCTCTCTTGGAACTGGATTTGTAGATCAAGCTGGCCTCAAACTCACAGAGATCCACCTGCTCCTGACTCCTGACTCCTAGGATTTAAGGCGTGAGCCACCACCACTCCCCAGCTTAGCTGGCTATACTTAATGCCTGACAGACTGACTAATTTTATGAGCCTCAGTTTCCTTATTTGTAGAGATGGACTATCTGACATATGGATTGGCTCTTACCTGGGTGACTGGCCTCACAGGACTGACACTTCAGACTGAGCAGAGTGTGGTGGCCACGTACTGGGACCTCTGTTTGCTTATAGTTGATAGACCTTTAGAGGTTTTACATAGACTTAGGGTAATTACACTGAGTTAAAGCAAGTCTAAGGGGCCTGGCCTGAGGAATGCAGTCTTGCTCTAGTTGGGACTGGCCAACTAAGAAACCTTTTCTGTTGGATGTACTTTGCTGTGGTGCTTGGAGAACCCTGTCCTGTTGCTACCCAGTGGCTGACTGTGGACAGGCCTCAGTCTTCCCATGTTAAGGGATGTTTATATGCTGCTCCTGTCTATGGAGCTGCCCTTTCTTTTTGGTCTTTCAATGTAACCCTGGCTGGGCTAGAACTCAGTAGGCCAGGTTGGCTGTCAGTTTTTAGTTATTTTTTTCAGACAAGGTCTCGATCTGTAGACCAGGCTGGCCTGGAACTCACAGAGTCCCCCTGTCTCTGAGTGGCCGAGGGAATTAAAGGTGGGTACCACCACACCCTGCCTGACTTTAAATTTATGGTGATCTTCTTGCTTTTGCCCCCTGAGTGTGGGATTACAGATAGGCACCATTATACTCAGCTGTTTTGTTTTGTTTTAGACAGACTCTTTACTCATTATGTAGCCCAAGTTGGCCTTGAACTTGAAACATCCTCCTGTCACAGTGCCAGTGGGCCCTGCTCAGCTACACTTCTCTTCTGCACTGTGAGTGAAAGAGGAATGGCCCCTCCTTCTGGCCTCTGGTTTGAAGGTGATAAAGATAATAACACCTGCTGCTGTACTTTGGTTTACTTTTTGCTTGTAAGACCTTGAGGTCCGAGCAGGTAGCATATAATATAATACCCTTGACCGAAGAATAGCTCTCTCTCCGGGACACCTGTTGTTTAGGAGGGACTCACCTTTAACTTCGAAGGAAGGTGACACCCACCTAGCCAGCCACAGCCAAGTCTACCCTGAAGGTTGATGGATGACCACTTACAGCCAGATTACTGTTATTTTTCTTTTTCTTTGCCTTTAAATGGATCATTTCCCCATTGTCAACTCTTAGCTCCCCTCCCCCCCAAAAAAAAATCACTTGGGAATGGTGGTGCAAGCCTATAACCTCAGCACTCAGGAGTCTGAGGCAGGGCAGCTGCATAATAAGATCCCCCCACTCAAAATGAATAGGTGGGGAGATAGCTCAGCGGGTCTGAGCAGAGGACCCTGGGTTCAGTTCCAAGCTCACAGTCATCTATAACTCCAGTTCTGGAGTATCTAATGCCTTTATCTAGCTTCCAAAGGCACCAGGAATACATATGGTATACATCCATACAGGCAAAACACTGAAACACAAAATAAAATCTTAAAAAAAAAAAAGTGCCAGATATGTGGTGCATACTTTTAATTCCAGCACTGGACTGGACTTTGGGACACACACACTCACACTCTCTCTCTCTCTCTCTCTCTCTCTCTCTCTCTCTCTCTCTCTCTCTCTCTCAGGATGGGACACAAAGATATTGGGGGTCTCTGAGTTTGAGGCTAGCCTGGTTTACAAATTAAGTCTCAGGCCATCTGAGGCTACATAATGAGACCTTGTTAAAAAACAAAACCAAATATTACCGGAATAAGGAATCAATTGAATTAATGATGGGGCCTGATGATACACATCTATAGTACTTGCACTTGGGAAACAAGACAGGATTATGAGTTCAGATCCATCCTGAGCTACTTCAGGGCCTTACTTTAAAAAACAGACAACTAAAGAAAAAAAGGAAACCAATTGAATTTTTAAAAAATATTTTTATTGTTTCTTATATTTTGTATGTATGTGTGTTATGAGTGTGCAGTTGAATACAAGTGCCCGTAGAGGCTAGAGGAATTACAGTTACAGCTAGTTGTGAGCCACCCAGTATGGATGCTAAGAACTGAACTTGGAGATCAGTAAGTGCTCTTCTTAACTGCTGAGCTACTACTGCAGCCCCAAATGTTGTTTGGATGTTTAGGATTTTTTAACTAAAAAAATCTTAACCTTTATTTTTATTTTGTGTATATGGGTATTCTGTCTGCATGTATGTCTTTGTACCCCATACGTACAGTGCCCTCAGAGGCTAGAGGGGGGTGTTGGATTCCCTATGACAGGAGTTACAGGGCCACAGTGTAGGTGCTGGAAATTGAACCTGGGTCCTCTAGAAGAGAAAGTGTTAACTGCTAAGCATCTCTCCATCACACAGAGCCTCACTATGTAGTCCAGGCTAACTTCAGTCTCATCCTCTTGCCTCAGACTCCCAAATCCTAAGATTACAGGCATATGTGACCATGCTGACCTTGAATCTTATATGTCATATTTCAGTTCTACACCTCTGATCTTTGAGTCTATTTACTGCATTTAAAAATGTTTACAGATTGGATTTGCCCATCAGTTACAGTGAACAGCAAAGCAGAGCAGATTGTGGAAGTCACATACTAACCCAGTAGTTATTAATCTCCAACAACCCAAGGCTGCTTAGAAGCAAGAAAGTTTGCTGACCTGTGAGCTATTGCTTGACTTCAGTCTCTGTGATAACGAGGACTCTGCAACCCAAGTGTTTCTACAACTCCTCTCTTTCTCCTGTGCTCCTGTTGTTCCCCAGGGCTAGAGTAATGGATCTCTCTGTGACTAAAAATAAGAATTCACTTTATCTTAGTGCCTGTGTTTTCATATTTTAAAAAAGTAACATTGAGGCTTAGTGTTCTTCCCCATGGATCATATACTTTGAAATAGATAAAGTATAGGAGAATAAATGACTGGGAACTTTTTCTGGTGTGTGTGTGTGTGTGTGTGTGTGTGTGTGTGTGTGTGTGTGTGTGTGTGTGTGTTGGGGGATATGTCACCTAGCCATATTGCTCTTGGAATATATGTGTCATTGTTTTATGTATTTTTAGTTTTTATTAGATTGTGTGTGTGTGTGTACAAGTGCATGTAGTCAGAGGGCAACTTGTGGGAGTGAGTTCTCTGCTACCACATGGATCACAGGGATCAAACTCTTGTTTGTCAGGCTTATGGGCAATTTAGCATTTATTGCTCTGTGGGGGTGTACATATGTATGATGTGTGTGAGAGAGAGAAAAAGTGCCATGGCTCTAAATAGAGGTCAGAGACAACTTTTGAGAGTCCATTTTCTCCTTCCATTGTGGGTTCCAAGGACTGTATATATACCAAGGCTTGTATGGCAAGCACTTTTACCCACTGAGCTGTCTCTGGCTCCTGCTATCTGTTTTGAAATTTAGACTTACAGTTCCTTCTCTTTTCCTATAAGGCATTCTATATGTTTCTCTAGAAATACCTCATTCTCAGATACCTTTTTCAAAAAATATTTTATCTGTTTGAGACAGGGTCACTTGTTGCCAAAGCTGGCCTCAAACTCACATTCCTTATATAGCTGACAATGCTCTTGATGGTCTTCACCTCCGAAGTTCTGGGATCACAGTCATGTGCTACCATGCCCAACACAGAGAAGACAAGTTTTTTAAATGCATATAGAACTTTGGAAATTAATGCATATTTCAAACTGAGGTTCAGATGGTGGCTAGGAGAGAAAGAAACCTAAAGTCACAGTGTCTTAAGTCACAGCAGAAGGAACAACTCAGACTCACCTGATTACAAAGGCCTGGCCCTTATATGGTGTGCTGTGCTACAGTTGATGTTTTACTCTTTTGTTTGTTTTTGTTTTGTTTTTTGTTTTTTGAGACAGGGTTTCTATGTAGCTTTGGCCTCAAACTCACAGAGATCTGCCTGCCTCTGCCTCCTGAGTGCTGGGATCAAAGGCGTGCGCCACCAACACCTGGCTTCTAGCCAGCTTTTCTTATCTTAAATTATTTTCATCTATCTTTTGCCTCTGGGCTTTTCCTGTTCTCTTACTTCTGTAAATCTTACTTTTACTCCATAGATTGCTGTGTGGCTGTGTGGCCAGGTGACTAGTCCCTGGAGTCCTCCTCTCTTGCTCCTTCTATTTATACTTTCTGCCTGCCTGCCCCCCCCCATCCTTGACCCTGCCTCACTATTGGCCTCTCAGCTCTTTATTAGACTATCAGGTGTTTTAGACAGGCAGAGAATCACAGCTTTACAAAGATAAACAAATACACTATAAACAAAAGTCATATACCTTAAAATAATGTTCTAACTTACTGTGCTGGGTTGGTTTTTTCCACCTTAATAATTGCTCTATTATAGCAACAAAGTTGAGGAATTTTCTGACCTTTGGGAGGCTCTATATTCAGTTCTTATCCAAATGGCATCTAAAAATGCTTCAGGAGCAACGATAGTTATAGGCTGGCCAGAGACAACTTCATTCCATCCTCAGATTTCAAGACCACTCACTGTTGGTATACAGCCCACAGTTTGAGAAAGTCTGCACAGTTGGTTAAGAAACAAATTAATTCTGATTTACAGTAATTTTCTTTTCTTTCTTTTTTTGTGTTTTTGTTTGTTTTGTTTTGTTTTGTCTTTGTTTTTGGAGACAGGGTTTTTTGTAGCTTTGGAACCTATCCTGGAACTCGATCTGTAGACTAGGCTGGCCTCGAACTCACAGAGATCCTCCTGCCTCTCCCTCTCAGGTGCTAGGATTAAAGGTGTGCGCCATCACACCTGTTGATTAAAAAAAAATAATAATGATAGTGTGTCAGTGTTATTAGGATTGCTGTTGTAGAGTAGTGTCTACACAGTGACAGTAATTTGTCATTCCTCTAGATTATTCTCTCAGTCCTCTGTTAACTTCCTTTTTACCTTTCTCCTTTATTTCTATGTATCTGTTTCATATCTTGAGTGCTTTGCAGGAATATATTAATAATTAGTATATGTGTAAATATTAAATATATATGGGCATAGAACCAAAATATCAGAAAAAAAATCAAGGTATGGTGGTCCACATCTGACATCCCATAGATGGAGGCCAGCCCAGGCTACATGACAAGCACCACACTAACTATATAGTGAGATTCCCATCTAAGAAAACTAAAGTGGGGATATAGCTAAGTAGTAAAATACTTGTCTAGCTTGTGAAAATCCCCAGAACCAACAAAAAAAAAAAAAAAAAAAAAAGAGGAAAAGAGAGGCACCTGTGGCATGCTGGCTGTCTAGTGTACCTGTGGTTGGACAGGCCAACTAAAGTTTGATGAATTTGATGTGGCTCAGATGTGGTGGGGAATTAAAAACTTTCTGCAGTTGACATTTCAGCTCCCTTGCCAGCCACTCTCTGGTAGAGCAGTCTATTAGTCTATTACAGATGCAGTTCTTTGTGTGGGATGAGGCTGGGCTGGCCACAGGTAATGCTTGATCTCCTGCCTCACCCCCCTGAAATGGGTTTGCCCAGAAACAGTTGTGACTTTGCTGTCCACCCTTACCACTGGATGTCAGCTGTAGAGGACCTTATCAGAGGTGTGATAAGCCTTTCAGTGTTGGATGGTTACCTAAGCTAAGCTTCAGGAGCAACCTGTTATCACAGCACTCAGAGGAAGAGGCAGGAAGATCACACTAATTTCATTGCCAGCCTGGTCTACATAGTGAGTTCAAGGCCTGACAGTGCTATGCAGTGATACCTAAAATAAGCCAGGCATTGGTGTTGTATGCCTTTAATCCCAGCACTTGGGAGGCAGAGGTAGGCGGATCTCTGTGAGTTCAAAGCCAACCTGGGCTACAGACCAAAGTTTTTAGACCATTTCTTAAAACAAAACATTTCACAAAACAAAAAAGCTAGGCTGAGGTGGTGCACATCTTTAATCCCAGCACTTGGGAGGCAGAGGCAGGTAGATCTCTGAATTCGAGGCTAGCACAGTTCACAGAGTGAGTTCTAGGGCAGCCAGGGCTACACAGAGAAACCCTGAATCGAGAAAAAAAAAAAAAAATTAGCTAAAGGGGGGAAAAATGACTGCCGTTTCAATGGTCCTGTGTCTAACTTTCTCTTTCTTTCCCTACAGGACTGTTGAAGCCTGGAAGCCCCTCCCCTTCCCCTCCCCCCTTTGCCGCTCTGTGGCATCCCCCTCCCTCTACCCTTTCCTACTTTGACAACCTGGCTATGACTAGCAGAAGTACAGCCAGGCCCAATGGGCAGCCCCAGGCCAGCAAAATATGCCAGTTCAAATTGGTCCTGCTGGGAGAATCTGCAGTGGGGAAGTCTAGCCTGGTGCTGCGTTTTGTCAAAGGGCAGTTCCATGAGTACCAGGAAAGCACCATTGGAGGTGAGTGACTGACTGAAGCCTCAGTACTTAGTGGGACTTGAAAGGAACATGTGGGACTTGATTGTGGCATTGGTTCCCAGTTCCATTTGTTATCCCAGAAATGGAAACCCTGCAGGAAGATCAAGACCATCCTTAATGATACAGAGTTTGAGGCCAGTCTGGCCTTCATGAGGCCCTGTTACAATTAAAAAAAAAAAAAAAAAAATCAAGCGGAGCATGGTGGCAAATGAATGCCCTTAATACCAGCACTCAGGAGTCAGAAGTAAGTAGATCTCTGTGTGTTTGAGGCCAACCTGGACGACACAGTGAGTTCCATAATAGTCGGGACTATATAGAGAGACCCAGCCTCAAATAAGTCAATTACAAATAAAAGCTGGGCCTGATAGCTAATGTCTCTAATCATAGTTCTCGAGAGACCAAGACAGGGAGGTTAAAGGCCAGTGATATTACTTGGCTTTTTACCTTTTGTTTTTCCTTGCGGGGAGGGTGGTTTTCAAGACAGGATTTTTCTGTGTAGTCTTGACTCACAGAGATCCACCTGACTCTCCTAGAGTGCTGGAATTAAAGGTGTGCACCACACTGCCTGGTTCTTCCCTGTCATCTTAGTGCCAGTGAAGTTCCATTGAGTGACATCTGGAGAGAAAATTAGAGCAGGGTGACATGGGAACACTCTGGAAGCTAAGGAGGGGGACTGCTTCAAGTTCCCTGTTAGCCTGAGGCTACCTAACAAGACCCAATGTCAAAAAAACAAACAAACAAAAAAAAACACCCAGCAGCCAGGCCTGGTGGCACACGCCTTTAATCCCAGCACTGGGGAGGCAGAGGCAGGTAGATCTCTGAGTTGGAGGCCAGCCTGGTCTGCAAAGCTATACAGAGAAACCCTGTCTCAAAAAACAAAACAAAACACCCAGGGACTTGATGACTGAGAAGTTAAAAGCACACAGGTGGGGTGGGGGTGGGGGTGGGGTGGATAATGACAGATTAGAGTTTGGTTCTGAGCAGGCTTCCTCAGGTGGCTCACAGCCACCTGTAACTCCAGCTCCCAAGGATCTGACATCTCTAGCCTCCTCAGGCACTAGCACTACCCATCCAATACATGTAATTTATAAAAAGATATTTTAGAAACATATATATGTAATTTAAAATAAAACCTTTAAAAACTGGACACTTAGGCCTATTGACACAGGCCTATAATCTTAGCTCCTTAGTAGGCTAAGGCAGGGGTTTCCAAGTTCAAAGCTTGTATGTGCTACAGAGTGAGTTCCAGTCAGTCTGTATTACAAACAAGGCCCTGACTGAAAAGAAAAATGACAAGGAATATAGCATGCACGGCCCCATGTTCAGTCCCCAGTACCATCACACCAAAATTGTTTTTTTGTTTTGGAACGGTGATTGATAATCAAGTACGTGATCAGATGAATCTCTTGATAAACCCACACCCATCATTAGTGTGCAGCTGCCCTTAAGTACCACTCCTACTTAATAGTCTTGCTAAGTCCGCAATAAAAACCCTTTCTAAAAAATAATTCTGGGAATGCTGGAGAGATGGCTCAGTGGGTACTGAGCTTGCTGTTTTTTCAGAGGCCCTGAATCCCCAGTGTCCACATCAGGTGGACAACTCACAGCCACCTGTAATCTCGGCTCCAGGGGGTTCCATGCCTCTACTGATTTTTGGAGGCGTCTGCGTTCACAGGCACATACCAAACATAGATATACAAATAAGTGACAGGTTTCTTTTTTTTTTGTGGAGGGGGGTTTATTTATTATGTATTGTCTTCTGCCTGAATGCCAGCAGAGGGCACCAGATCTCATTTAAGGTGGTTGTGAGCCACCACGTGGTTGCTGGGAATTGAACTCTGGAAGAACAGTCAGTGCTCTTAACCACTGAGCCATCTCTCCAGCCCTTTGACAGGTTTCTTTTTTAAAAAAGAAATAAGAAGTGCCATTTTACTGGTGGTGAAAAGTGAGGGTCAACAAGATGACTTAGAAGGTAAAGGTGCTTGCTGTGCTAACCTAAGCAGTGAGTCCCTAGAGCCATGTAAGGTGGAAAGAGAAAACCGACTCCATAGGGCTGCTCCCTCGTGTGCACCTTGGCAGGGCTGTCCTGGCACCTGCCATCAAGTTTTAAAGTCTTGTGGGTTTTGTTTGTTTGAGAGAGGGATTCATGTAGCCCAGACTGGTGTAGTAAGAATGGCCTTGTTTTCCTGATCCCCCTCCTCCTCCTACCTCCCCAGTGCTAGAATAACAGATGTGTCCAGCCTTGAAAATATTCTCATTCTTTTTTAAGTTATTATTTTTATTACAGGGTTTCTCTGTGTAGCCCTGGCTGTCCTGGAGTTTGCTCTGTAAACCAGGCTGTCCTCAAACTCAGAGACTACCTCTGCCTCCCCAAGTGCTGGATCACTGCCTAGCACTTCATTATTTCATATCCGATTAAGAGGTTAAAACAAGCCAGGCAGTGGTGGCGCACACCTTTAATCCCAGCACTCAGGAGATAGAGGCAAGAGGATCTCTGTGAGTTCGAGGCCAGCCTGGTCTACAAAGTGTGTTCCAGGACAGCCAGGACTACAGAAAAACCTATCTCAGAAAAAACGAAGTTAGAAATGGATGACTGATGTAAGTGCCCAGTGTACTCTCTGCCCCTCACAGCTTATAATGGTCTGCATTCCTTAGCTAGAAAGATTTATTTTACATGTGTGAGTGTTTCACCTGTATGTAAGCATGTGTGTGTGCCATGTGCATGCAATGCCTCTGGAGGACACAAGAGAGAACCAAATCCCTTGCTCTAGAATCAGACAGCTGTGAGCCATGGGGTTGCTAGGATTGAACCCAAGGTCCTCTGGAAAAGCAGCAGTATTCTTAATTGCTGAGCTCCTTTTTTTTTTTTTGTTTGTATTTAATCCCAGCACTCGGGAGGCAGAGGCAGGCAGATCTCTTGACTTTGAGGCCAGCCTTAATGAGTTCCTAGAGCCAGACCTACGTATTGAGATCTTTTCTTAAATTAATAAACAAATACAGGGTCAAACTTGCTAAATAGCCAAATATGGCCTTGGACTCCTAACCCTCCTGCCTTCAGAGGCCATCTTAACCCTGTTCCAATATTTTCACATGAGGAGAATACCAAGCCTGTAATTGACGGGCCTGGATAGGAACTGGTCTTAAAATGAGAAGAGATCATTTGAAGGGGAGTAGGACCTTTCCATCCATCCTCCACTTACAGCTTCTTCATTTCTTCTTCATAGCGGCCTTCCTCACCCAGTCTGTGTGTCTAGATGACACAACAGTCAAGTTTGAAATCTGGGACACGGCTGGGCAGGAGCGATACCACAGCCTAGCCCCCATGTACTACAGGGGTGCCCAGGCTGCAATTGTGGTCTATGATATTACTAATCAGGTAAGTGGACTAAGAAGATTATTTATTGAGAAGATTTATTTACAGAAGTTAGGTGGGGGAGAGGAAATAGGTTCTTTTTATGTTTTCTTTTTTTTAACTTTATTAGTTCAAAATTAGGAACAAGCTTGCTTCACATGTCAATCCCTTCTCCCTCTCCCTCTCCCTCCCCTCCAACATCCCACCTGCCCCTAGCCATCCCCCCTCCACTCCCCAGGCAGGGTAAGGCCCTCAAAAGGGGCTCCCCAAAGTCTACCACATCATCCTGGGCCAGGCCTAGGCCCTTGAGGAAATAGTTTCTTGAAGTAACAAAATAAAAGTACTAAGTATGCTTGTAAGCAGTTAGCCAGAGGAAGTGAATTGTGAGAGGAGAATTGTGAGACTGGGTTTTGAAGGTGATGACTGTGGTTAGCGCTCACTTCAGCCCATTCTCTTTCATGTTTTCCTAGGAAACTTTTGCCCGGGCAAAGACATGGGTAAAGGAACTACAGCGGCAAGCCAGCCCTAGCATTGTTATTGCCTTGGCAGGGAACAAAGCTGACCTTGCCAACAAGCGCATGGTGGAGTATGAAGTAAGATGACCCACAGAGTCCCTCCCTCCCCAACACTCTCTGTATATGTGGGACCTCTTTTTCCAAACCAGTCTCTTGAAACCCTCATGTGAGGCATTCACTGTCTCACTTCCTAGTTATACACCAAACTAAATACAGCAACACTGTGACCATAATGGCAGCTAGGAGATTTTAAAGGAATTAGAGGAAAACTGCAGATCAGAGGGGTAAGGAAATACTACTTGTTCGGTACCAGGGTAAAAAACAGGAAGGAGGGAATAGTTGAATTTGAGGTAAGGAACTGTTGACATGCCATAACTCATAGATTCACCCTTCTCCATAATTAAGATTGCTTACACTGGGGAAATGGTTCCAGTTGTACAATACTTGTGCTCAAGCCCAAGTGAGGACTTGGGGTTCCCAGGACCCACATGAAAAAGTTGCAGGAAGGTAGCATAGGCCTGCAGTCTCAGTGCTAGGGTGTGGAGAACAGAGCACCCAGGGGCTTGCTGGCCAGCTACTCTAGTTAAAACAGTGAGTTTAAAAAGTAATAAGGTGCCAGGCGGTGGTGGCACATGCCTTTCATCCCAGCACTCGGGAGGCAGAGGCAAGAGGTTCTCTGAGTTTGAGGCCAGCCTACTCTACAGAATGAGTTCCAGGACAGCCAGGGCTGTTACACAGAAAACCCCTGTATCTAAAACAAATCAAAAAAAGTATTAGGTTGGGGACTGGTAAGAGGTCTAACAGGTAAAGTTGCAAGCCTGGAAACCTGAGTCCAGTCCCTGAAATACACATAAAGGTGGAAGGAGAGAACCTACTCCATCATTGACTCTGACCTCCACCAGCATACCAGGGCATTCAGGCCTGTATGTACAAACACATGCACATAATACAAACAGTAAACTGGAAAATAAGATGAAAAGCAATTGAGGAAGATATCCAAAGATAACACATAGATTCTTGATTATCCCTTGGTTGAACTTAGTAGACATGAGTTTATCTCGAGGGAAATCATTACCATGTAATGGGTCCGGGACCAACTGGTGCAAAGGGCATTGGTGAGAGAGCGTAAATACTCCCTCACTCTAGAGTGTGGATTGGAGTGAGAAAGCAATACTACTCTCATCCCTTTTAGGAGGCACAGGCCTATGCTGATGACAACAGCTTGTTATTTATGGAGACTTCAGCCAAGACTGCTATGAACGTGAATGACCTCTTCCTGGCAATAGGTAAGGACAGGACGAGTGGTCTGGGCTCTGCCTGTCTCCTTGTCTGTCCGTAAACCAAGGACAAATGGTCTTAGAAATCACTGTAGGTATGCGGCTGGAGGTGTAGCGCAGTGGTAGGGTATTTCATAGGAGGTGGGAGGCCCAGGGTTTGAAAACCAGCACTGCAAAGAAGCCAAAGTCTGAAACTAGATGCACTAGATAGTAAGTACTAGGCCAGTAGCTCTCAACCTTCCTAATGCTAATGCTAGTGCCCTTTAATACAGTTCCCCATGCTATGGTGACTCCTGGTCATAAAATTACTTTGTTCTGTAATTTTGCTAGTGTTGTGAATGGTGATATAAATATCAACCTACAGATTGCTAACCACTGTACTAGGCCATAGATGGGCATGGTTCATACCTTTAATCCCTGCATTCAGGAGGCAGAGGCTAATCTCTGTAAATTTGAGGCTGGCCTTGTCTACATAATTAATTCCAGGAAAGAGAGGGAGAGGGCTCCTATCTCAGGAAAAAAGAAAGTAAAAATACTGGGCACATGTTTAATCCCAGCACTCAGGAGACAGAGACAGGTGGATCTCTGTGGTCTACAGAGCAAGTTCCAGAACAGCTAGGACTGCACAGAGAAAGCTTGTCTCAATAAACCAAAGAAAAAGGGAGGGATGGGGAGGACAAATCAAAACAAACCCTGGTATGGTAATGCATGAATAAAATCTCATTTGGGGCAATAGGCTGAAGCAGAAAGATTGCAGCCTAAGCTATTTGTGAAGATTTGGTGAAGCACATCTATAATCACAAAACTTGGGAAATGGGCTGGGCATGGTGGCGCAAGCCTTTAATCCCAGCACTCGGGAGGCAGAGGCAGGCAGATCTCTGTGAGTTGGAGGCCAGCCTGGTCTCCAGAGCCAGTGCCACGATAGGCTCCAAAGCTACACAGAGAAACCCTGTCTAGAAAAAAACCAAAACAACAAAAACAAAAAACAGAATTCTAAAAAGGAACCAAAAAATGCGGTGGTGACACACACCTTTAATGCCAGCACTTGTGTGAGTTCGAGACCAGCCTGGCCTACAAGAGCTAGTTCCAGGACAACCTCCAAAGCCACAGAGAAACTGTCTCAAAAAACCAAAAAATAAAAGTGGTGGGTTGGAGAGATGGCTCAGCAGTTAAGAGCATTGAATGCTCTTCTAGAGGTACTTAGTTCAATTCCCAGCAACCACATGGTAGCTCACAACCATCTGTAATGAGGTCTGGTGTCCTCTTCTGGCCTGCAGACATACATGCAGACAGAACACTGTATACATAATAATTAAATAAATCTTTAAAAATATAAAAGTGGTGTGGTGCTGTACACCTGTAATCCTATCACATGGGAGGTGGAGACCAGAAGATCAAGAATTTGAAGCTAATCTGGACTACAGAGTGAGAGAAACCAAGGTCAGAGGTACAGTAGTAGGTTCAATCCTCAGCACTATCAAACAAGAAAATCTCCAGTTATAGAAACAGCTTCACTTCCTTTTGTAACTTCCATCCTTTGGTGGCAGCTTTAGCTCCCTGTGTTTGTGAGGTTTGCAAATACTGATGCCCTCTTCAGATCATTATTTTAATCTTACTTCACCCCCACTCAGTAGTCGTTTTGTTTGGGGTGGAAAGTATATATAAGTAAAATCTACCATGCTTTGTTCCATTCTCTTATTTTTTAGCAAAGAAGTTGCCAAAGAGTGAACCCCAGAATCTGGGGGGTGCAGCCGGCCGGAATCGGGGTGTGGATCTCCATGAGCAGTCTCAGCAGAACAAGAGCCAGTGTTGTAGCAACTGAGGGTGGCTAGCAGCAAACACGTGTGGAGTTAGCACGAGAGCTAAGACATAACCTCCATCCCCACCCCTCAGCACACAGCCCCTACGGTAACAGCACACTGAGCCCTGGCTCCCAAGGGCTGCCTCCTGACAGCTCCATCATGGCACTTTTTAACGCTTCAGCAACCAACACCAGGCAGCTGTTGCCACTCCTTCTTATGCCCTACTCTGGGGTTTGGGGTCAAATCTCCCCAGGACCTTCCTTCCAAAACAAACTTTCTTCACTTCATGTTCTAGGTGCAAGACAGTGACCTCCTCATTGTTATCCCCCACTGTGTCCCTTCCCAGGGTTTCAGGGAAGACTTTTGTCTCCTGCCTATTCCCTCTTCCACCTCTCCTCACTCCCTGTTCTTGTTCCTGTTTCCTCCTCTTTCCAAGATGATGAAAGGTACACCCCAGGACCGAAAAGGGAGACAATGTAATTTTAGTTACATTAAGGGCCCTGTAGGGACAGAGCAGGAGGCTCAGAGCAGGAGGGAGTAAGGAAACATTTCTTTTTTGTTTTGTTTATCTGGTAGGAGTTTCTTGTCTATGAAACACTGCAGAGTTGGACTTGTGGAGGGTGTTCCTAGGTAGGAGTGAGAATAGGGAGGCAAGCTCACAGGCACCGTATGGGAGTTGTATTAGCTGACTGGATAAAGGTTGAGGTGCAGTGTCATCTGTGGCTCTGGAACTTGTCCCAAGGCTGTTTTCCCTCACCCAGCCTCTTAGGTAGTTTCCCCACTCACTCCTCCCCACTCCAATGTGGGGATTGGACCTCAGAGTGCTCCAAAGAATCTTCACTGGTTGCCTGCACCTTTAGCTCTGCTGTTGTCTAACTGGAGGAGGTACCAGTTTCTGACACCCATCCTCTCTTTTATACATAGGCGCCTATTTCCTTCCCCTGGCCTTGAGATGGCCTTAGCCCCAGACGCCATGCCCCTGCAGTTTGCACTTTAATTGATGATAGTTCAGTCAGGATACATGTTTATTGGGGTTTTGATTGATTTACCTATCCTTCAACCTTTTTAATTAAATGGAATCTACAATGTATGAGGTTTGGGAGGCACTATAGAAAACAGTAACAGTAGCAGCTACTCAAGCCCAGTCGCCCCTCCTAGCCTCTTCTGACTGATTCATGCCCCAATTTTTGGGTATAGGTTTGTCTGAGCAACTGGGGAGTGGCCTCAGAATAGCATGGGCCACGATAGTGGAGTGAAGAAGGGTAAGGCAAAGGGAGTGTTCTGTCTTTCCAGGGCTCACATTCAGCTTGCTATACCTTACCATGTCTTTTCTACTTCCCTGTAAATACTTATAGTCTTTATTCTCACTGTATAGTCTGTTCTGTCTCCTGTTGCCCCTTTTCTTTTCTCTTTTGTTGGTATCTTGAGTTTAGTTCCTCCCTCACCCGGCCCCCCTTACTCTTTCTTAATCCATGTACCACTAGGGGCTCCTGCCACAGAGGCCACTCATCCTATGACAGGCGCAGCTAGAACTGAAGGTGCCTCACAGCTGCCTTGTATCATCAGAGCGCTTTGGTCCTTCCTAAGTCTCTGGTCTCTACATCTTTCATTAGGTGTTTTGGGGTATCTGTGGGAAGCCATCAAAGCAAGAGGGAACTCAGTTCTTTTGGGTGTTAGCCAGAATTTTGGGGAAATCTGCAGAAGAAAGGAAAGCCCACAGTAACCCAGAGTTAGGACCTTTCTGTTTCTTTGGCTTACAGGCTGCCTTTTGTTTCAAAGTAGCTGAGGAATCCATGACGCCAAGACTCTCAAGGACCCAGTTTAGGTTCTTCCACTTAGGCCTCAATTCTCTTCCTTTTCCAGGGGCAGCCTTAGTTCTCATGGCCCTGAAACACACATACGTTTCCAACTTTGTTTTCCTAGAACTTGTTAGTCCTCCAAAGCATCCAGGTGCATCTATTTTACAAGTTAAAAACCTAGAGAGGCTAAGTCTTGTAGAGACTTAATTCCTTCGCTGCAGTTTCCATGGGACAAAAAGTGAAAATGTTTTATTGCCTAGGGGCTGGGAAACCATTTCCCTAGGCTTTTCTTCTCCCTCCCTCCTTCCCTGCCTCCCTCCCTTAGGAACAGTATTGGCCTTAGCTCCTGGGCCCAGCTGCTGCCTCCCCCCTACTCCTACCAGCTCTTCTGCCTTCAGTTGAGCTCTGTTGGGCTTGAGGGTTCTTGTTCTCTCCCCACCCTCCCATTATCTTTTTTCTTTTGATCACATTTTAGGGGGAGGGGTCATCTTTTTTTGTTTGTTTGTTTTTATTTTTTTTTTCCTAAGAAAGCATTTGCCTTTCTTTCCCTCTCCTTTCAACATAACAATCGTGGTAACAGAATGCAACTGCTGATTTATCGATGTATTTAATGTAAGTAAAAAAGGAGAAAAAAGAATGCACTGGACTGTTCTTCGTTTTTACCATTTTTCTGCCTGAAGCTAAAAATCGGGAAGGAAGGTGGATGGTAGTGGTGGCACATCCCTTTAATCCCAGCACTCGGGAGGCAGAGGCACAAGCAGGTGGATCTCTGAGTTAGAGACCAGCCTGGTCTACAGAGGAAGTTCCAGGACAGCCAGGGCTACACAGAGAAACCCTGTCTCAGAAACAAACAAAAGATTGGGAAAAAAGGGCCCAGTGAAATCTTAGGGAACCTCTAACATAACGCCTCCTCACCTTGGAACCTTTGTACTTTCTCAACTTTGTCTTGGACACTTGAAGAACCAATCTGGAAAATAACCTTGTTTTGTGAATTGTTCCTGCTCAAAGATATAGATAACTTATCAAGTGTGACTGTTATCTTTTTGTGTGCAGTTGTGTGGTCATGGATCTCCTGGAATTTCTTGAGACTGGAAAGAGGAATGGCATATCTGAACTGTTGGAAGCACTATGCAAAATTTTTTGCATTTTCCTGGGACTCATTTATATATTAGTTTCTGAATTGAACCCATAACCTAAAGATTACAAAGAGGGCTGGAGACTGAGTTGTGGTGGTGCATGCCTTTAATCCCAGCATTTGGGAGTCTGAGGCAGGCAGATCTCTATGAGTTCAAGGCCAGCCTGGTCTATAGAGCTACTTCCAGGACAGACTCCAAAAAACGCTACACAGAGAAACCCTGTCTCAAAAAAAAACACCAAACCAAAAAAGAAAAAGAAAAAAAAAAAAAGAGGGCTGGAGAGATGATGGCTCAGTGGTTAAGAGTACTGGATGTTTCAGAGGACCCAGGTTCAAGTCCCAGCACCCACATGGCAGCTCATAACTGCCTGTAACTCCGGTTCCTGGGGATCTGACATACTCACACATATACATGCAAGCAAACCACAAATGTAGAGGAAATAAAAATTAAAAAAAAAAAATCAAAGCTGGGAGTTGGTAGTGCACACCTTTAATCCCAGCACTCGGGAGGCAGAGGCTGTTGCATCTCTGTGAGTTCGAGGCCAGCCTAGTCTATAGAGTGAGTGCCAGGATAGTCTCCAAAGCAATACAGAGAAACCCTGTCTTGAAAAACAAAAAGATTCAAGAGAAAAAAGATCCTGGGAGAGATGGCTCAGCAGTTAGAAGCACTTGTTGCTCGTGTAGAGGACCTGGGTTCAATAGCCAGCACCCAAGTGGTGGCTTACAACCATCCATAACTCCAGTTCCAGGGAATCTGATGTCTTCTGGCTTCCACAGGCACCAGGTACACATATGGTGCACATATATACTGCAGGAAATACATACATACATACATACATACATACATACATATAATCTTAAAGAAAGATACGATGACAAGTGCCTGTTGTTAGAGTGTGAGTTTGAAGGGATCCTAAACATCAGTTAAACAAGACCATTATCTCCAAAAAGGGAGAAAATACTGATTGAGCAAGTGGCTTCTACCCCAACCTCCCCACAGAATTACTTTTGCCTGGCTCTGTTTCTCATTTCTGCTTGAAGTCCTTCCATTTGTCATAGACTGGAGGGAACACCAAACAAATGAAAACAAGAGACTGGGTATAGTTATAAGACTTTAAGTTGATATGTTCAGGGGACTGGAGTCAGGCAGCCCTTACTTGCCAGCCCATTTCTCCTACTTCACTCTGCTTCAGCCCCTCTACCTGTTAGATGAAGAGAGTGTGAAGTTTGAGCATGTGTGTAGTAAACACCTGTCATCCCAGGCTAGAGGGTCCTCAAGTACATACTGAATCTAAGACTCCATAAGATAAAACTGTGTGGCATTAGTAGATGGGGGAAGAAGCCATATCAAGTAGTAACTATCTGTTTGACAGGGTCTTCTTATATAGTCCAGGTTGGTATCAGCCTCCCTTGTGCTGAGAACACCCGCTGAAACTTCAGCAACCGTTAGGATGATTTACACAAAGGCTGGAAGCCATTCCATTCCAATAACTTCCAATATGACCTTTTCACTATCATTTCTCTTCTGAGGACACTCCTCGCTAGGGGTCCTTGATTTCCTTACAAAGATTCTGGTTGGAGGAGAAACCCTGTCTCGAAAAACCAAAAGAAAAAAAAAAGAGAAAGAAAGAAGGAAAGAAAGGAAAGGAAGATTCTAAACTAAAAGGGGGGGGGGGGAACGATCTTCGAAATGTTTTGCTTTAAATTGATAACGACTGTAGCTCAACCCTCTGATCTCTAGGGGGCAGTCTAAGAATGTTCTTAGTGAGGGCTAAGTGTCAAATTTTCGGTCTCTAGTAGCTGTTAAAAGTAATAAGGAATGTATTCGATTAAGTGTCCTTACTTTGACTTACAAGGATTTATGTTCATACTTTTGTTAAACTGTCATTTTTATTGTTAAAGTGGATGTTCCTTTTGTTTGGTTTTTCAAAACAGGGTTTCCCTGTGTAGCCCTGGCTGTCCTGGCACTAGCTCTGTAGACCAGGCCTGGCTCGAACTCCTCCCCGAGATCCACCTGCCTCTGCCTCCCAAGTGCTGGGATTAAAGGCGTGCGCCACCACGCCCAGCTTTTATTCCCCCACAACGCAAAATTTAAAAGATGGTTTTAAGGACTGGGCATGGGGGCACACGCCTTTAAGAAGTCTGGCACTCAAGAGGCAGGGGCAAACGGATCTATGAATTCTGGGCCAGCCTGGTCTACAAAATCAGTTCCATGCCAGCCAGGGCTACATTTTTCAGTGTTGTTGGTTTCGCACTTGAGAAATTCACTCTGGGGTCTTTGAGCCACTATTTTAAGGAGTCATTTCTTCTGCTATTCTTGGCCCTAAGACACAAGCAGAGTTTAACAGTTGCAACACTAAACAACTCCTGAGGCGCGGGGCATACCCGCAGGACCGGGAGGCCTCCCGGGGAAACTAGCTTTGGTCCCCATCCTCGCGGCCACCTTCGGAGCCCTCATCACCTTCCGCTGCCTGGGCGCACTGCATCAGTGAGGCCGCTCGTCGCCCTGCGGAGCTGCGGTCTGTCGGCTCCGGTCATCAGTGCGTGTCCACTGTCCCTGCGAAGGAGAGGCCTGCACCGGCCTGGAGCCGGCGACTCCCCGCCTCCCGCTTCGGATCCGGCGACCCCGTGACAGCAGCAAGTTTCTCGTCAGAAACAGCGGCGAAGCTAAGGGACCAATGGCTGCGGCGCGGGCGAGGGGCGTGAGGACGCCTGCACAAACAGTGCACGTCACGGCCAGGCCCCGCCCGCCCCGCCCCGCCCCACCGCGCGGGGAGCCCTTGCCCCGCACCGGGCGGGTGAAATTGTTCGCTGCGGACAACGAGCTGGGTAAGGGGACTGCGACCGGGAGGGACAAGAGGGATAGCAACGGTGGGACCAAGGCGGTCAGTGACGATCCAAATCTTTAGAGTAGCAAAAGGACAAGTACCTCCGTTTAGGAAGTCTCCGAGTGCTCCTGGGGTCGCAGGCTACGTTTCTGTCCGAATTCTGGATAGACACACCCTCCTACCTAAAGTGTTCCGGAGAGTAGGAGCTCAAACCACCACAGAGTGGCATTCCATTATTTAGCAAGCCACCCCTCCCAAGCCTGGGGCCGAGCTGGTAAAATCGGGTTGCTGAAATTAAGGATAGATGGCAGGAAGAGTGGCCCAGACTTAAGGGTAGCAGAATTCGCACCTCTTTCCATCTTCCTGTCTTCCCTATCCGTAACAACCCCACCCCTAGCATCTGAGCAACCAGCAGCTTCTTCCTCTCCACTTTAACCCACCTAGGTCAGATAGGCACTGGGTTTTGAGGAAGACAGTTATAGGACAGAGAGCAGAAAAATTATTTTCCTCCTCTAGCCCATCCCCTGACACCCTGGCCATTGACTTCTCTCAGTTTGCTGAGATCATTAGAATGGCAAAGACTTCCAGGTTAGGGTGGAGACAGTGAATTGGGGTTCAGTTCCTAGGTGGGATATTTGTTTTAAAGGGGTGGAGGGAGGGAACTGGAAAGGCCTGGTTGAATGTTATTACTTGTTTACTCTTTGTATCAGGTCCTCTGAGTAGAGATGAGGATCCTGAGTTCAAAGAGGCCTGTTGTGTTGCACAGGAAGCCAGTTAATGACAAGGCCTGTTTGTATAAATTCAAGGCAGTTTGCTTCTAGGATTCGGGTTCCTTCACCCTAACCGTTAGGTTGCTGCTACCTCTTATCTGTTTTTCTTAAGTCTCTTTAGAAATGGTTATAAACTGGGGGCTGGAGGTGTTTAAGCTCAGTGGTCGAGCACTTGTCTAATATTGTCAAACCCGATTCTGTCCTCAGGTTCCTTGGCCTGGGGCGTTGTTCTCTCTAGAAGTCTTTGTACCTTTCCATCCCCACTCCACCCCCATTCCCTCCAGCCTCTTCAGCACAGTCTAGTACTGCAGTGCTGCAGGTTTACTCCAAGAACCCATTTGGACCCTGCATTCTCAGTCTCCCAAATGTCCCCTCAAAGAGGTCTTCTTGTTTGGAAACCTGTGACTCTTCTTCCTGTAGGTCTGTCACAATGCTGCTTCGGCTGTACAGAACTGTGGTTGTGGGACTTCCACAGGCCATCAGGTGGGTTATCCCATCCCCGAACTTACTCCTAGCCAATCTCGTAATTATCTTATCTGGCTGATATTTATCTTATCTGGGAGATAAGGCAGTGCACAGATGACTCTGGAGGAAAGAGCCATGTTTCACTGGTCCTACCCATCCGGAAGAAACTCAATTCTAACTGAAAACCAATGACTAATGAGGGAGAGGCAGCCACAGACCTTTGCCGGGGCTTGAACAGGACATTCCTGCCACTAAAGATCTCTTTCTTCCAGAGTCAAGTCAACCCCCTCCAGGATCTGCTCCCCAGTGTACTCCACAAATGATTCATTTCAACCCCAGCACCCCAGCCTCACCTTTTCTGATAACTCAAGAACACAGGGATGGAAAGTCATGGGGACCCTGCTAGGCCTTGGTGCAGTGCTGGCCTATCATGATCATCGTTGCAGGGTAAGCAGAAAAGGAGCTTCCTTCGGGACAGAGGGATCTTACACGCTCTTCCCTGTGATGGCTTTGTCTTCATGTACTGCAGAGATACTATCTGTTCGCTTAATTTCCCAGTCTAAGACTGTGGATGGGGTCAGAATGACCTAGAGTGATTTAATGTTCTGTTTGTTCCTTTTGCTTTCTCCCTCCCCTACCTGTAGGCTGCTCAGGAGTCATCACGGATATACACCAAAGAGGACGTGAGGGCCCACAACAGCCCTGAAAATGGAGTCTGGGTAACTCTAGGCTCTGAGGTCTTTGATGTCACAAAATTTGTGCAACTACATCCAGGGGGACCATCAAAACTAATGCTGGCAGCTGGAGGCCCCCTAGAACCCTTCTGGGCCCTCTATGCTGTTCACAACCAGGCTCATGTCCGTGAGTTACTGGCTGAGTATAAGATCGGGGAACTGAACCCCGAAGTTGACATATCTCCCACCTTGGAGGCCTCTGACCCTTATGCCGATGATCCTGTCCGTCATCCAGCCCTGAAGATTAATAGCCAGCGTCCCTTTAATGCGGAGCCTCCTCCTGAACTGCTAACAGAAAACTACATCACACCAAACCCTATTTTCTTCACCCGGAACCATCTGCCTGTACCTAACCTGGACCCAGAAACCTATCGCTTGCATATAGTAGGAGCACCTGGAGGTCAGTCGCTGTCCCTGTCCTTGGATGATTTGTATAAGTTTCCCAAACATGAGGTCACTGTCACTCTGCAGTGTGCTGGCAACCGGCGCTCTGAAATGAGTAAGGTCAAGGAAGTGAAAGGCCTGGAGTGGAGGACAGGAGCCATCAGCACGGCACGCTGGGCTGGGGCACGACTCTGTGATGTGTTAGCCCAGGCTGGTCACCGACTCAGTGAAACTGAGGCCCATGTCTGTTTCGAGGGGCTGGACTCAGACCCCACTGGGACTGCCTATGGGGCATCTATCCCTCTGGCTCGGGCCATGGATCCTGAAGCTGAGGTCCTCCTGGCATATGAAATGAACGGTCAGCCTCTGCCTCGTGACCATGGTTTCCCTGTACGAGTGGTGGTCCCTGGTGTGGTGGGTGCCCGCCACGTCAAATGGCTGGGCAGAGTGAGTGTGGAGTCAGAGGAAAGTCACAGTCACTGGCAGAGGCGGGATTACAAAGGCTTCTCTCCATCTGTGGACTGGGACACGGTAGACTTCGATCTAGCGCCATCAATTCAGGAACTACCTATCCAGTCAGCTATCACAGAACCTCATGATGGGGCAACTGTAGAGTCAGGAGAGGTGACTATCAAGGGCTATGCATGGAGCGGTGGTGGCAGGGCTGTGATTCGAGTGGATGTGTCTATAGATGGTGGACTAACCTGGCAGGAGGCTGAGCTAGTGGGAGAGGAACAATGTCCCAGGAAGGCCTGGGCGTGGCGATTATGGCAGTTGAAAGCTCAGGTGCCAGCTAAGCTAAATGAATTGAACATCATTTGTAAAGCGATAGATGACAGTTACAATGTGCAGCCAGACACTGTAGCCCCCATCTGGAACCTTCGAGGCGTTCTCAGCAACGCCTGGCACCGTGTCCATGTCCACATCGTCCCATGAAAGCATGGAACGGAGCCAAGCCATCTGTACCCAAGAACTACGCAAACTCCTTTCCAACCCATCCTTAACCCTCATTACCATGGAAAAACATTTCCTTCCTCTTCTTGGGTCATAACCCTGTATTTACCTGGTCTTCTTACACTGTAACTGGACACACAAACTGCACATTTCCACCCAGGAACCCACTCTCCTGGCCTCTGACCCTGTGCCAGGAGACAACTGTGAGAAAGCAGTTCTGAAGACAAGGTTTCTACCACACCTCCACTTCTAATGCCTCCTCACCCAGGCCTTATTTTACATCGCTCAGAAACTTCAGCTAAATGTGTGTAGAATGTGTGAGAACCATTTTCTACTGCCTATGGGATGCAAGGGGTTTCCCTCTTAGAGCTATACTTTAAATATATATATATATATATATCAATAAAGTGTCCGTTTAAGATTATGACTGGGACCTCTTGGGGGCTTGGACAGTGAACATGTTGCAAGAGGGAGGCATGAGCCTAACCCAAAGCTAGTGGGATGGAGGTACAGTCGCTGGAAAAACCAAGGAGTGGGTCTTCCTTCTCCCACCTGACTGGCCAGGAGATACCTACGAAGAGAGAAGTGATTGTTTTTAAATGTTTGGTACCCTCAAACCGTTTCCCCAATTCCTGCTTTCTCGGCAGGATTAACAAATAATGCAAAAGGCTGGAAATCAATATTATCTTGGGGAGGGCAGGAGCAAACCTTGGCACCAGGAGCAGGCGTGCTGGGGCACACGGGGCTCCGGCGTGCACCTAGTTTGCAAATTAGATGCAGATGAAGAGATAGAGTTGGCTTAACCTCTGCACGACAGGGCCTTTTGGACTTAAATCTTTCGGCGCTCGGCTATTCTCCCCTAGCTCCTCTCCCTTTTTTTTTTTTTTTTCCCTCAGCAGTCTCCCCGGCTTGGGGGCGCTCGGTGTTTGGCCCAGTCGCCTGTCGGCTGGTAGTGGGACCGGAAGTTATTCCGGAGGGGGGCAATGGCCGTACTGGGGGGGGCTTCGTGGGGGGGCCGATCCCTCCTCAGGTGAAGCCCCTGATGGAGATGGAGCCGCCACCGCTGGGCGCCCGGATCGCGGCTTGGGCCTGGCTGCCGCCGCCTCAGTGACCCCATCCCCCCCGCGCTGGGCCACCTGGGCCAGAGTGGGGGGCCTCCCCAGCCCTCTTCCCACACCCGACACGGCCCTGCTCCCCCAACCCCCAACAGCCTGCGCGCGCGCGGAGACGCCTCAGGTGAGCGAGGGGCGGGGCCCGCGCGAGGCGGGGGCGGGGCTTGGCCCTCGGGGCGGGGCTTGAGCTTGGCGGAGAAGCTGGGGAGGGGCGGGCTGGGTGTGCAGCACCTTGGCCAGGGGCCTCAGAATTGGGGAATGGTAAGAAGAGAGGTCAAGGGAGGGCTGGAGACTGGAACTGACATGTGGGAGGCTCCTGTGTGAGGATAGGACAGAGAGGGACAGAACGACAGAACAAAGCAGCGACCGAGGACCAGAAAAAGCCAGGTGCCTGGGGGCTTCACTGAGAATGCTGGAGGAAAAGACCCAGGCCTACCTAGGACTGTCTCCAGGAGGTGACAGAGTGGGAGAAAGGACAGACTGGAGTGCTGTCTGCTCTGCTGTTTGGGTGAGGAGCATAGGAACCTGAGAAGCAAGGATGGGAAGGAAAAAAAAAAATCCACTACTCAAGAGAGAAACCACAGAGGAAGCCCTATGGTAAACCTCTGGATGGGAGCTACATAAACTTGGGTAGCCAAATATCTCTTTCTAAGTATTAAAGCCATCCTCAGTGCACCTCCTCATACAGACCCATCTCGTTTTCTTTTACCCTTTTCTGCTAGAGTTGTATTGTTTGATTTAGTGGTTGGTTGTGTGTGTGTGGTGTGCATGCCAGGGACAGGACAATTTTGGAGTCGATTCTCTCTTTCCATCTTTACATGGATTCAGGAATTGAAGTGATATCTCCAGGTTTTCAAGGCAAGTGAACCATGGTTGGGTGTTTTGAGACAGGGTCTCTTGTAACCCAGGCCTGGCCTGAACTATGAATCTCGTGATGACCTCTAACCCCTGAACTTGTGGTGATTCTCCTGTCTTGGCCTTCGGGACTGCAGCTCTGCCTCACTGAGTTTTCCTTCAGTTTCTCTGTGGGTTTTTGTTTATTTGGTTGGTTGGCTTATTCGAGACAGGGTCTTACTGTGTAGCCCTCCATTGGCCTGAAACTTACTTACTCTGTAGACCAAGCAGCTCTTAAACTCACAGAGATCCATTCACCTGCCTCCGAGGCCTCCGAGTGCTGGAATTAAAGGCTAGCGCCTCAATGCTCTGCTGTTTGTTTTTAGGCCAGAATCTCATTTCTAGGCTGGCTTCAAATTTGCTATAGCTAAGCATGACTTTGAACTTCTGAACCTTATGCTTCCAATCTCCCAGTGTTGGGATTACAGGCCTTCATCGTGTAAGTCTTGCCATGTGTTTTATTTAAACCATGACCAGCCATTTCTTGGGATAAGTGGGATGTTCAATGAAATGTGGACTTTTTAATATGAGCTATTTCAGATGCAAGATACCCCATTTGCTCATCCAAAGTTGAGAATCTACTAACTGCTACCAGGAATTTTTCTTTCTTTCTTCTTGTCTTTTCTCTTTCTTTCTTTCTTTCTTTCTTTCTTTCTTTCTTTCTTTCTTTCTTTGTGTGTGTGTGTGTGTGTGTGTGTGTGTGTTTCAAGACAGGGTTTCTCTGTGTAGCTTTGTAGACCAGGCTGGCCTAAAATTCAGAGATCTTCCTACCTCTGCCTCCTGAGTGCTGGGACTAAGGGCATGTGCCATCCCTACCCAGTTACCAGAAAGATTTGGTGTGTCACCAACTGATATGTGTAAAAGCTTAGCCCACCTTCTTTCACCACTTTCCTTTTCTCATGAATGAAACCGTCAGCTGTTGTGACTCTTAGTGGTGGCAAGGTCTGAGACACTGCTCTATACTGTTGCCCATGGTTCTTTTAATCTTTGGGGGCTTAAACTCGGGTAAAACCTTTTTTTGGTTTCCAGGCAGAAAGAATTTCCAGTGAGCCAGTAGGAAGAGAATTGTTGGCTGGTAAGATGACTTGGTGGGCGAAAGGTACCTACCACCCAAGCTTTTTTATGTTTGTTTGTTCTTTAGTTTTTTTGGGGGGGAGTTGGTTTTGAGACAGGGTTTCTCTGTGTAGCTTTGGAGCCTATCCTGACTCTCGCTCTGGAGACCAGGCTGGCCTCAAACTCACAGAGATCCGCCTGCCTCTACCTCCTGAGTGCTGGGATTAAAGGTGTTCGCCACCAATGCCTGGCCTCTCTGTTTTTTTTTTTTTTTGTTGTTGTTGTTGTTGTTTTTTGAAGACATGGTTTCTCTATATAGCCTCCCAAGTGCTGGGATCAAAGGTGTGCACCACCACCGCCTGGCCTATCCCAAGCTTTAATGACCTAGATTGAGTTCAGTCCCCAGGACTCGCAGGGTGGAAGGTAGAACCAACCCTGAACATTATCCTCTAATCTCCAAATACATGCTATGACATGCACACACACAGAGTGTTTGCCTTGCAAGCCTGAGGGCCTGAGTTTGAATCTCCAGCATGCATGTAAAAGCCACAACACATATCTGTAATCTCATTGAGGGGAGGGGGGGGCACAGACCAGAGACAGGTGGATTCGTAGATTAATAGCCAGCCAGCCTAACCTGTTAATAACCTCCAGGTTCAGTGAGAGACCCTGTCTCAAAAAATAAGGGGGAAACTGGAGAGACGGTTCAGTGGTTAAGAGCTCATGCTACTCTTCCAGAAATGGGTTCAGTTCTTAGCACTCACACGATGGCTTGTAACAAGCTGTTACTCCAGTTCCAGGGGATCTGACATTCTTTTCAGGCCCTTGCAGGCAGAAGGCATGTACTTGATACACAGACATTCATGCAGGCAAAATACCCTGCTGTCTACGGAGTGAGTGCCAGGGCAGCCAGGGCTACACAGAGAAACCCTGTTTCAAAAAACCAAAAGAAACAAAATAGAGAGTGATCAAGAGAGACAACGAAGGTCAACTTTTTGTCCCTACATAAACACAGGCTTCTTCTTCTTCTTCTTCTTCTTCTTCTTCTTCTTCTTCTTCTTCTTCTTCTTCTTTTCTTTTTTTTTTTTTTTTTTTTTTGAGACAGGGTTTCTCTGTGGCTTTGGAGGCTGTCCTGGAACTAGCTCTTGTAGACTAGGCTTGTCTTGAACTACAGAAATCCTCCTGCCTCTGCCTCCCAAGTGCTGGGATATAAGGTGTGCGCCACCAATGCCCGGCTGAACACGGGCTTCTATATGTGTGCCTGCACACACATGTGCACATAGCACGTGCAATACTCTCACAGAAAGAAGAGTTTTAATTATTTTAAATTTTTATTTAGACTTTCTATTTTATTTCATGTGTATGAGTATTTTTGTCTGCATGCATGTGTGTGTGTACTACGTGCATGCCTGTCGCCTGTGGGGATCAAAAGAGGGTCTCAGATCCCCTAGAACTTGAATTACGAATGGTTGTGAGCCACCATGTTGGTGCTAGGAATCGAATCCTGGTCCTCTGTAAGATTAGCAAGTGCTATTAATCCCTGAGCCACCTTCCCACCAGGCGTGCTCGATTGCCCCAACCCTCTCCAATAAGTGAACAGGACAATAGGGTATTTTGGATCAGGTCTTACTCTGATAAATTAAGACAGGAGCCTCTAGGATCCCTTAAGGGGTTTAGGGCATGTCTTACTGTAAAGGCAGTTTCTGATGAGAGTTATAGAAAACTGTAATTTTTATACTGGAAAAGGAGAAAAACCTTAGGAAAATGTTAATTGTGCTGAAATTTGTAATACTTGTCCAGCGAGAGTCTTCAACCAGACTCTGGGTTGAGAGGTTTCTTTCCTTCCTCATGTCTCGGTAATCTTTCTTGTCTTTCTATCCTGCCCCTTTGCCTGCCCTCGTCTATCTAATAAATCCTGCTGTCTGTCTTCCCTTATCCCTCAAAGCATCTGTGGTAGGCTTGGTATGTTTCTGATCTGTTCCCTGTCAGCTCTAGGGCTTTTCATCCACATGGCCAAGCATATGGCCCCTGAGGCCTGTTTTTCTCCCTTTACTGATATTACTCACTTTGCCTGAGACATGTTTATTTCCTAAGGAAACATGAAAAACAGGTTTCTTTTTGTTTGTTTTTTGTTTTTCAAGACAGATTTTCTCAGTGCAGCTTTGGAGCCTGTCCTAGAACTAGCTCTTGTAGACCAGGCTGGTCTCAAATTCACAGAGATCCTCCTGCCTCTGCCTCCCAAGTGCTGGGATTAAAGGCGTGCGCCACCACCACCTGGCTGAAAAACAGGTCTCTAACTACTTGAAATATTTCCATTTAAGTTAACTCAAATTCTGGGGACAAGGCCAGTTAAAAGATCAAATGAACAGGACAGTGGTGGCCCACACATTTAATCCCAGTAGAGGCAGATGGATCTCCAAATTCAAGGCCAGCCTGGTCTCCAGAGTGAGTTCCCGGACAGCCAGGACTATTACACAGAGAAACCCTGTTTCAAATCCCTCACCCAAAAAAGGTCATATGGGACAAAGTTTAAAACAATGTCTTGGGGGGCTGGAGAGCTGACTCAGTGGTTAAGAGCACTGGCTGTTCTTCCAGAGGACCTAGGTTCAGTACCCTGCACCCACATGGCAGCTCACAACTGTCTGTAACTCCAGTGATAGGGGACCTGACACCCTCAGGAAGACATGCATGTAGACAAGACACTAATGTACATAAAATGAATAAATAAATTTTTAAACAAGCAATGTCTTGTTTGGTAGGTGTGTATAAAACACCCAGCTAGTGATTCCTCACCTCTTCCTTGGTAGTGTACAAGCCTCCCCACAGCCAAAGCCAGAGAATCCAGACATCCCCTTAGTTCATAAGACTAGCAAGAAGGATGGGCCCCTCAGACAAAAATAGTGTTAGAAGAAACTGACTTTACCACTGGAAAGCAGGTATGTGTGTGGGGGGGGAGGGGTGTGTGTCTGGAGCTTCTGCCGGGGAAGCTTCTTCAGTGTGATCAGAACTGGCTTTGTGTGAGCAGCTTAGAATTTTGTCTTGCCCCAGTCAACAGACATTGGTGCCACCAACACACTGACACCCCAGTGCAGCAAGTTCAAGGACAGCTTCTAAGCAACCCTCTTCACCTCAGGAGGTTAAGAGTCACATATTCCAAGACATGACTTTTTTTTTTTTTTCCAAACTGGTCACTTTTGAAGCAGAAGATTATCTCTTTCAGGTATTTGAAATTATGCAGAAGTCTTGATGCGGATAGGGTTGTAAAAAAATTGGGGGATACAGAAAATACTGTCTTTGGTGACAATGCCAGTATTGACAAGTCCTTAATACAAGCCGGTCCAAAGAGTTCACTGTTGTTTTTGCAACTGAATTTTCTTTTCATCTCCTCTTAGTTTGAAATCTGCATCTTATACTCTCTATTCGCGTGGGATAAACTTATCCCACGTTTTACTGCTGCTGCCCCCACCCCCCGCCATGATCCACAAAAGAATTCTTTTCTCTTAAATTGACATACAGTTTATTTCCCCCTAGTTTCACTCCTTCTTTACACACCCACATACCTGCTAGCTACGGATGTTAAAGAAGGGGTAAGTTATTGTTGGTCAGGAGTATCTAGCCTCATTTTACTTGTAGGAGCAACAAGAACTGGGGGCTCCGTGGATGCAGACAGTGCTGTGTCAGAGGCAGGGAGAACTCCCTTTCTTTGTTGGTCTCATGATTCTGCTGGCTGGAGAAGGCTTTGAGTTCCAGGCTGTTAATTTGCCCCTTCTCAGAATCATCATAGACTTTGTCCTGGAAACAGAGAAACAGGGCCAAAGTTTGCCAGACAAAAACATCTAAGAACTTGTAAAGTTGATGTCAAGCTGGTCCCTAGATGAGACAGACCTGGTAGGCACTAGTCAGCACGTAACTTCATACTGGACTAGGGCTGTTTTTAACCATAAAAAGATCCAGTGAGCACCTGTTTGGTATTGTTCTCCAGCCCACGGTTTCTGAAAAGACACAAGACTAAGAGGATTATTCTTTATAAATCTTGTGTTTCCAGTTCAAGGATTTAAGTCCCTGTTCACAGACCCAAAAACCATTCATGGGCTAAGTATGAGACTGAGGTTCCTATCTCCAGCACCCACATAAATGCCAGGAGTGGTGGCTCACCTGTAATCCCAGCATGTGATAGAAATGGGAGCTCCAGGACAGGCTGGCTCACTGCATTAGATAAATTAGAGAGTTCTGGGTTTCATTGAGAGACCCTGGCTCTCAGTGAAGAGAGAAAGACACCCAACATCAATCTCTGGGCTCCACATGCACACATGCGTGTGTATGCTCACACACATGTGCACCCACAAGAATATTGAGCGTGCATACGTTCACTCATACTGAGAAACAGAAAACAGGGTTCCCCAAGCTTTCCAGCCAGGGCAAGATTAAATAAACCGTGGGACAGAAACGTCTGCTCATATCCCCGGTTCTATTTCTGCTACTTGTTAACCAGATAAGTGGCTTTTGGCTTGGTTCTGTCTCCAAAAGATTAGAGATCAACTTTCAACTCCATTCCATCTCTAAGCTCTAAGGGCCTCTGTCCTAGGCCTGGTTCAGGAAATAAAGAGGCTTACCAAAGTGGCTTACCACAAGCAAGAATCTTTGTTACCCACGGAGCCTGGAAATATCTTTCTGGCCCAAGCAACAGTGAACTCTTTGGAGGAGCATGTATCAGGGACTCCTGGCCAGAATTGACACCAAAGACAATGTTTCCCACATTTTTAGAATTTTGCCACCCTGCTCCAATCAAGATTTCTCTGTAATTCCAAGCACTTATCTGGGGAAACGTTGACTTTAAAACTGACTATTCTGCCGGGAGATGGTGGCACACGCCTTTAATCCCAGCACTCGGGAGGCACAGGCAGGCAGATCTCTGTGAGTTCGAGGCCAGCCTGGTCCCCAGAGCGAGTGCCAGGATACGCTCCAAAGCTACACAGAGAAGCCCTGTCTTGAAAGACAAACAAACAACAACAACAACAACAAAAAACTGACTATCCTGAAGCTCAAATTAATACCAGCATGGTAGCACACAACTATAACCCATCCAAATATGAAGGGGGCTGAGGCAGGAGAATTGCTGTGATTTTTCAGGACAGTGTAGGCTGTACAGTCCGTCCAGACGAGGTTGAACTCCATATCAAGATTCTGTTGGGTAGATGAGATGGCTCAGCAGGTAAAGGCACTGGAGTTCTGTCCTGGAACCCACTTGGTGGAATGAGAGAGCCAACTCCCTCCACACATGCTCATACACATCCCCAAAAATAAAAATAAAAATTAACTTAGGGGCTAGAGAGATGGCTTTGTGGTTAACAGCACAGCCTGTTCCTCCAAAGGATCTGGGTTCAATTCCCATCCCCAGGGGACCTGACACCCTCTTCTGCCCTCCTCAGGCACCAGACACACATATGGTGTGCAGACATACATGTAGGCAAAACACCTGTCTACATAAAATCATAACTGGAAAGTCTGAAAAAGGATTCAGTTGGGGTGGGGGTGGGGGTTGGTAACCTGCAAGGTGTCTCAGTAGGTAGGAGTGTTTGCCACTAAGCCTGATGTCCTGAGTTTGTTCAACCCTGGAGCCTACATGGCAGAAGGAGAAAACTGACTCTTATTAGTGGCCCTCCAACATCCCCACTTATGCTGTAGCGTGAATGCCCACAAATATATACACAAAACAAAAAATTTAAATAAAATAAAGATGAAAAAATTTGAAGATTGTTTCAGGCCTGGAGAGATGGCTCAGCTGTTCAGGTCTCTTTCACTCTTCTGGAGGACCTGGGTCCAGGTCCCAGCACTCATGATGAGGAGCTAACAGCCACCTGTCACTGCAGTTGCAGGGGGATATGATACTTCTGGTCTTAGTCACCGATACTCACATACATGTATTTTTTTTTCTGAATTTTATGTATGGGGAGGGCAGTGTGTGCACATGAGTGCTGGTGTATGTGGAAGCCCAAAGAGAGCGTCAGATTTCCTGGAGCTGGAGTTACAGGTGGTTGTGATCTGCTATGGGGGCTGGGGACTCGGGTTTATTTTATTTTATGGGTATGGGTGTTTCAGCCTGCATGTGTGTCTATGAAGTGTGTGTGCAATGCCTGAAGAATCCAGAAGCCAGCAGACCCCTTGGAATGAGAGTCACAGACAGTTGTGAAGTACCGTGTGAGTGCTGGGAAGCTGGGAATAAAACCAAGGTCCTGTGGAAGAACTATCAGTGCTCTTAAGCACTGAGCCATCTTTCCAGTCCCCAAAATAATAAAATATCCTCAAGAGACTTACTTGGGCTGGAGAGAGAGTTCGTTTGGTTGCAAGTCCAAACCCCTAGAATCCATGTTTAAAAAAAAAATAGAATAAATAAATCGCCAGGGGTGATGCCTCAGTCCTAGTCCCGGGGAGATGGGGACAAGAGGATCCCTGAGGCTCATTGGCCAGCAACCCTCACTACTTGCCCAGTTCCAGACCAATGGGAGGCCTTGTCACAAAAGTCATGGTGCAGCTGGGTGGGATGGATCCACAGGGGAAGGCGCTTGCTGTCAAGTGTCAAGCCAACTTCAGTTTTGTTGCAGGGGCCCCACATAGCAGAGGGAAAGGGCCCCTCCCTCAAGTTGTCCTCTAACCTCGACATGTGCCCCCCCACACACACACATACAGGAATGACAGCCAAAGTTGTCCTCTGGCATTCCCAAAAGTACACACACACCCACACCACACACACTCTCACCACACTTAAATAAAAATTAAAAAGGATTTTGTCTTGAAAACAAAAAAAATGAATAAAAATTAAGAATTAATAAATGTCTCATTAGCTGGGAGGTGGTGGTGCACGCCTTTAATCCCAGCACTCGGGAGGCAGAGGCAGGTGGATCTATGTGAGTTCGAGACCAGCCTGGTCTACAAGAGCGAGTTCCAGGACAGCCTCCAAAGCCACAGAGAAACCCTGTCTCGGAAAAACCAAAACCAAATAAATAAATGAATAAATCTCTCATTGAGCTCCCCTCCTCTGCTTTCTCTACACCTCCAAGCATGAAGCTGAGCAGTGACCTTAAAGAGTTGTTCCATAAACACAGGGCTTAGACACTCAGGTGCTTATACACAGAAAGTGTCATCTCTTGTGCCCTGTGTCCTGTGGTTTAAAGTAATTAGTTCGGTCTTTTTCCTTAGTCTCTTAAATCCTGAAATGGGGTATGGATGGGGGGTTACAGTGGAGAGAGCTCTCTCTCTCTCTCCTGCAATCTTCATGAGGAGGACAAGGAAGCAAAAAGAATGAGAGAAAAGATTCGGCCATCTGAGCTCTAAAATGAGACAATGAAGTCCCCCGTCCTGGTGTGGTGTTTCCACCCTTCTTAAAGACTGGCCATTCCTGGCATGACCTCTGTGCTGCTCCTAAAGCACTTGGAGACCGAATCTGGACTTCTTTATCTGGTTTATACATAAACATAGAGTAAGAGCCTGTTGGAGCTGCCTTTGCTCAGCCAGAGTCTATTTCCTGGAAAGGGGTGTGCAGCCAGTGACAGACAATACATTTGCCTACATTTATCTCTAGTCCTGTTCCCTCTGCAGCCCCATTCTGTGAACCCCTCGGAGGAAGTAAATCCAGCTTCCAGCATATCGTTGCTCATACTTCATGCTGTTTGGGGAGGCACGCACAAGAGGGGATAACACTGTGGATCTGGCCTACTCAAGGTTCCTCAATTGCTCACACTAAGACTTTGGAAACTATGTTTGAACTTGTTGAGAACTACTAGACTGCATCTCAAACTCAGGTCCTAAGGGGAACCAGAAAATGTCCCCACTGCCATTTGGAACCATAAGTATGGCATGGAGCCATAGATCACAAGGAGTGTGCTTTATATCCCCAGAGTTTGTCATGTCATTCCTTTAAACCGGATTCTCTGGCAGATTTGAATGCTTTTGCTTACTGAAGACAACCATATTATTTTAGCCTATTAAAGCTAGCAGGACATGGTGGCTCACACCTGTAAAATCCCAGCGTTTGGAAATAAGTTTGAGGTCATCCTCAGCTGCATAGTGAGTTCTGGGACAGCCTTGGCTATAGAGTGAGACCTCTATAAACAAACAAACATGATAGATAGATAGATAGATAGATAGATAGATAGATAGATAGATAGATAGATAAAATAGGACATGGTGACACATGGCCTGTGATATCAACATTTGGGAGGTGAGGATGATCAGGACCCCAAGCTCATCTTCAGTCACATGGCAAGCCAGAGGCCAACCTGGGGAATACAAAACCTGGTCTCAAAAATTTAACATGAGAACACTAAAAAGGTTCTGGAGAGATGGTTCAGAGGTTAAGAGCACTGACTGCTCTTCCAAAGGTCCTGAGTTCAGTTCCCAGCAACCACATGATGGCTCACAACCATCTGTAATGAGATCTGGTGCCCACTTCTGGTCTGCAGGCAGACATGCAGACATGCAGACAGAACACTGTATACATAATAAATAAATAAATCCACAGGAAAAAACAAAACAAAAGAAAACAAACAAACAAAAAAACACCAGGCAGTGGTGGTGCATGCCTTTAATCCCAGCACTATGGAGGCAAAGTCAGGTGGATCTCTGAGTTCGAGACCAGCCTGGTCTACAAAAGCTAGTTCCAGAACAGGCTCCAAAGCTACACAGAGAAACCCTGTCTCAAAAAACAAAAAACAAAAAAAAAGAAGAAAGAAAGAAAGAAAGAAAGGAAGGAAGGAAGGAAAAGAGAGAGAGAAAGAAAGAAAGAAAAAAGAAAGAGAGAAAGAAAGAAAAAGAACCCAAAACAATAGAGAATAATCCCAGCACTCTGGGATGCAGAAGGATCTCTGAGTTCCAGGCCAGCCTCGTCTATAGAGTGAGTTCCAGGACAGCCAGGGCTACACAAAAAATGAACAACAACAATGTCAGTTTATTTATTACATGGAGAAAATTTTACTTTCCCATATATTTTTCCTAAATAGTTAGGGCCATTTTGAGTGTTTGGGGAGACAGAAGGGGTGGTAGAATGGATCTGCCCTTGGAGGTCAGATTTGGACTGACCTCTCTGCCCCTTGTCAAGGAGTCGCTAGGTAGTTCTCTCTGGAAAGGATGCTGCTTTCAGCCATTCTTGGCAAAGGTAATAGCCTGTGGGAGAAAGCCATTGCCTGGAGGACTCTGGTTATGGGGACAAGTGACCCAAAACATGGGGAGAGGGCTGGTGAGATGCCTCAGTGGATAATGATGTTTACAGCCGAAGCTTTGATCACTGAGACCCACTTGGATGATTGAAAGAAAACCAGCTCCTACAAGTTATCCTGTGACCCACATAGGCCTGCTGTGGCATCTCTTTCTCTCTCTCTCTCTCTCTCTCTCTCTCTCTCTCTCTCTTTCTCTCTCTCTGTCTCTCTGTCTCTCTCTCTGTCTCTCTGTCTGTCTCTCTCTCATACACACAAATAATTTAAATAAATAATAAATATGGGGAGGACCAGGGAGACTTGCCTGGCATGTGTGAAGACCTGGCTTCAGCCTCTAGAGTGGCAGGCCAGGGAGTGTTCTCTCTTTCATCCCAGAGATCACCATGACTAATATTTGATCTCTTACAGAGATGTTTCCTTCTTAGAGGGAGAAAGGGGGAGAGACTGGCTGTTTCTAGCTGCTTTGCAATCAGCCCACTGAACTGAATTTACAATATACTGCACAAGTCTCCATCATTGTATGGAATTATGATTTTGTTTTTGCTTTGAATCAGGGTCCTGCTATGTAGTTCAGGCTGGCCCCCAGACTTCATGGCAGTTCTCTTGTTTCAACCTTTCAAATGCAGGGGTGTGCCATCGTGTGTGTGTGTGTGTGTGTGTGTGTGTGTGTGTGTGTGTGTGTGTGTCTGTGTGTCTGTGTGTCTGTGTGTGTCTGTGTGTGTCTGTGTGTGTGTGACCATCCACCTGTGGCTGAGACAGGTTCTCTCACTGGCCTGAAACTTGCCAAGTATACTAGGCTGTCTGGTCAGCAAGCCTGAGGGATCCACCTGTTCCCAACTTCCCAGTGCCGATATTGCAGATG
This sequence comes from Cricetulus griseus, assembly GCF_003668045.3. Classification (NCBI taxonomy): domain Eukaryota; kingdom Metazoa; phylum Chordata; class Mammalia; order Rodentia; family Cricetidae; genus Cricetulus; species Cricetulus griseus. Next base: position 129,251,114 of record NW_023276806.1, read on the forward strand.
TACAAGTACAGCCATCACGCCTGGTCTCTTCCTTCCCCTTTCCTCTCTTCAGGCTGACCTCGAACTTGTTATGTGGTTGAGAATGATCTGCACCCACCTCCCAAACCCTGGAATGACAGGCTTATGCTGTTGCACCTATTTTTGTGCAGCACTGACAACTGAACGCAGGGCCCCTACTTCCTGCTAAGTTGTGTTATAGTGGCAAACCGAGTCTCCTCATTCTTTTTTTTTTTTCCGAGACAGGGTTTCTCTGGGTAGCTTTGGAGGCTGTCCTGGCACTCGCTCTGGAGACCAAGCTGGCCTTGAACTCACAGAGATCTGGCCTGTCTCTGCCTCCCGAATGCTGGGATTAAAGGCGTGCACCACCAACGCCCGGCGAGTCTCCTCATTCTTAATGGCTCTGAGCTCAAGCTGTGTGACACATTTTTGGCAAAATTGGTACTCATCTGCTTCCAACTGATCCAAACGCCAAGATGGTAATCCGGAAGTGAGAGTGGTCTGCAGCAGGCTGTGCACTGTGTGGTTTCCTTTTCTTTCTTTCTTTTTTCCAGACAGGGTTCTCTGTGTATTCCTGGCTGTCCTTCCAAACTGGCCAGACTGGCCTCAAACTCACAGAGATCCACCTGCCGCTGCCTCCCGAGTGTTGGGATTGAGGGTGTGCGCCACCATTGCCGGACACTCAGTATTTTTTTTTTTTTTCTGAAAGCTAAAAGCAAATCAGCAGATGGACTTTACTCTTTGCCCAAATCTTCCCACAGCACATGACTCTCAACTTTCCTACTCTCCACCCCTTCAAGCCTCTCCTCCCCTACCTGAGCAGGCCAGCAGCTCTGTCTCCTTAGAGAACCTGGGTCAATTTAGGCAGAGCCTGCTAGAGACACCCTGCTGGGTAGTATATGGAGAAAGAAGTTAGCAATCCAATATGAACTTGGGTCAAAGACCTCAGACGGGAAGGAAAGTGGTTTAAAGCAACATGAATACATTGGGCCTGGTGGTACACACCTGTAATCCCATCACTTGGGGGAGACCAAGGCAAGAGTGTGACCATGAGTCTGGGTCAGCCTGGGCTACATAGTGATAACTAGGACTACAAAGCAAGACCTTGTCTATACACACACACACACATACACACACACACACACACACACACACACACACACACACACACGTATGTACATGTACACGCAGACGTACACACACTCCCAAAAGGAAACACTCCTCAGATCTTTCTGGAAACTGGGCCATTTTGAAAAGGATCCAAGAAGGAGCCACCATTCCTGAGGCAGCCCTTCAACTGGAAAACTAGTACAACTTGTTCTGCCTCTTAAAAAGAAACCCCTCTCCTACAAGGGTTACTCTAAAGAAACATTTTTTTTTAATTTTACTTATTTATTTATTTGCTTACTTACTTATTTTGTTTTGCTTTGTTTTATATTGTTTGAGACAAGGTCTCCTGGAGCCCAGGGTGGCCTTAAACTCAACTTTGTATCTGAGAATGACATTAAACTTCTGCTCTTCCTGACTCCACAATGCCACGGACCCAGCTCAAGGCTTTGTGCATGCTAGGAGGCAAGCACTCCTCAGCTGCACTGCAGCCCCAGCCCTAGCCTAGCTTTTGAAAGGAAGCAATACAGTGTAAAGGAAAGAGCACACCTCAGGGACAGGCCAGGTGTCTCAGTGCCTAGGAGCATGCACTACCCATGCAGACGACCCAGCACCTGCATTGGATGGTGCAGAATTGGTTTTGTTGTTGTTTTCTTTTTTGGTTGTTTGTTGTTTGTTTTTCCAAGACAGGGTTTCTCTGTATAGCCCTGACTGTCCTGGCACTCACTCTGTAGACCAGGCTGGTCTCGAACTCACAGAGATCCACATGTCTTTGCCTCCTGAGTGCTGGGACTAAAGGCGTGCGCCACCAATGCTCAGCACAGAATTGTTTTTAACTCCAGCTCCAGGAGAATCCAGTGCTTCTAGCCTCTAAAGGCACCTGCACTCACATGCACAAATGTGCACGCACACTCACAGTCACACACACGCACACGCACACACGCACGCACGCTTTAAAAATAATAAAAATAAATCCTTAAAGAAAGAGCATTCCTCAGAGAAGCAGGAAAGCTTTGTTCTGATTCTGGTTTTAGTGGGGACAAGCCTTTCGACATCAGCTTAACTGCTTTAAGCCTCAGTTTTTCCAAACAGAAAATGGGAAAACCCTTTCCCTTCTGTATCGGGGAGGGGGACATTTGAGGGAATTCATGCATAACACTCTGAGCTTTGTAGTTGTTTTGGGGAAAAAGTTCCAAAGGCCATTTGTGGAGCTGATGATTTCTGAGTACCACCTGGCCTCCTTTGTCTTGGGATCTCTGACCACCTCGAGATTTGCGGCTAGTTCGAAAGGGTCTGAGTTATCTGACCGTGCACACTCGGGCTCTTCTAATCATGGCCCCCAAGGGAAACTTTAAGCAACCACTTATAATCTCGGCTGGTTGGAACTGGAAATGCAGCTCAGAGCTGTGGCTTGTTCTGAAAAGTCTGGTTCCAAAGCTCAGTCCATCCCAGGAGGTCAAGACAAGAGGAGTTGAAAATAATCTCAGGATTGTTCCCACTCACCCAGGATTCCTGAGGTTAATGCTGATAATGTCTGATGAGATCAAAGGAAGGGTTGCTTTGCAAGAGTGAGCACAAGCCTGCATTCCGAGCTCTCTCATGAGCGTAGCTCCACATAAGATCTGGGAAGCCAAACAGACATCACCCCCACCCCCCTACCCCCACCGCCCATGAGCCAGTCCATGTTCCCATAATAGAGCTTTGCAAATGAGCCACACTTTCATCTATCTGCCATAGCGGAAGCCTTCAAATGAGCACACTTTCATCTATCTGCCGTAGCCGAAGCCTTCAAAGGGTTCTTGACTCCTGGTGGCATCTCAAGTTGCTTCCTAGCTTCACTCTTGTCCCTGCAGATCTGCCCCAGGGGCATTTATTTCTATCAGGAGAGGCAAAAACACATAGATTATTTTTAAAAGATGTATTTATTTCATTTTATCTGTATGCACGCTCACCTGTATGTAAAATGACCATGTGTGTGCAGTGCTCCTGGAGTCCGAAGGAGGACATCTGGTTTTTCTTCTGAGATTTTATTTTTATTTTATGTGTAAGAGTATTTGCTTGGGTGAATGTCTGTGCACCATGTGTGTGCCATTCCCACAGAGGCTGTAAGAGAGCCCTGGATCTGTGGGACTCGGGTTACAGTCATTTTTTAGCAGCTCTACAGGCACTGGGAATTAAACCTAGATAGATCCTCTGGACGAGCAACCAGTTCTCTTAACCACAGAGCCATCTCTCCAGTCCCAAGAGTTTCTCTGTGTAGCCCTAGCTGTCCTGGAATTCCATCTATAGACCAGGCCTGGAAAAGATCCACCTGCCTCTGTCTCCTGAGAGCTGGGATTGAAGGCGTGTGCTACCAACTCCAAGTGTGCTCTCTCTCTCTCTCTCTCTCTCTCTCTCTCTCTCTCTCTCTCTCTCTCTCTCTCTGTGTGTGTGTGTGTGTGTGTGTGTGTGTGTGTCTCAACACAGGGCATAGGGTCTTACTATGTAGCTCTGACTAGCCTAGAACTACATTTCATAGGCGAGGCTGGCCTTGAACTCATAAGAGATCCATTTCCCTCTGCCTCCCAAATGCTGGGATCCGAGACATAAACCACCATGCCTAGCTCTAAATAGATTTTTTTCTTGTCCTCCTCCCAAGGACTCTATTACAATAATTATCACTTTAATTGTTTAATACTCTGCTGTCTGATTTCCCATAAATAGACTAACATGCTTTTATTTTTATTTTTTGTTTTTTTGTTTTTTTGAGACAGGGTTTCTATGTAGCTTTGGGGCCTGTCCTGGAAGTAACTCTGAAGACCAGGCTGGCCTCAAACTCACAGAAATCTGCCTGCCTCTGTCTCCCAAGTGCTGGGACTAAAAGCATACACCAACACTGACCAGCTTTTTTTTTTTTTTTTTTTTTTTTGACTAACATACATTTTAAAATTCTCTCTTAAAGGTGTGGTGGCCCACACCTTTAATCTCAGCACTCAGGAGGCAAACTCAGGCAGATCTCTTATGAGTTTGAGGTCAGCCTGGCCTACATCATGAATTCTAGGGTAGCCAAGGCTACATAGAGAAAAAAAACGAAAACAAAACAAACAAAAACCCAACTCTCTCCTTCTTAAATAATTATTTATTTTTTGAGACAGGATTTCACATAGCCCAGGCTGGCCTCAAACTCACCATATAGCTGAGGCTAGTCTTGAACCCCTGATCCTCCTGCTTCTACTTACTAAGTGTTGACAGGTGGACAGGTGTATGCACTTGTTTTTTCTTTAACATAAACATAGTAGGACTGGAGAGATGGTCCAGATGTTAAGAGCAATTACTGTGTTGTAAAGGACCAGGGTTTCAGTTCCCAAAACCCACAGGGTAGCTCACAAATTTCCGTTTCAGGTGATTCAGTGCCCTCTTCTGGCCTTTTCAGACACTGCACTCATAAGGTACAAATAAATACATCCTGGCATAACACTCATACCCCAAAAAATAAAATTTAAACATAGTTTTAAAAATTAAAAAGAGGCCATGAGGAGGTGGCACACGCCTTTAATCCCTGCACTCAGGAGGCAGAGGCAGGCGGATCTCTGTGAGTTTGAGGCCAGCCTGGTCTACAGCTCGAGTTCCAGGACAGCAAAGGCTATACACAAAGAAACCTTGCCTTGAAAAAAAAATTTTAAATAAAATAAACATTGACCATGGGAAAGCCATTTGAAAGTCTAAGCATGGGAACCAGGTGTGGTGATACAGAACTTTAATTTCAGCACTTGGGAGGCAGAGACAGGCAGATCTCTGTGAGTCTGAGGCCAGCCTGAAGTCTGGTCTACATTGAATTTTCCAGGACAGCCAGAGCTATATAGAAAGCCTGTCTCAAAACAAAGAGAAGAAACTTCAGGCGTGAGGGCGTAGAGGCGCTGAGTGTTTGCCTAGCATGTGTGAGGCCGTGGATTTGGTACTCAGCACATGACTAAAAAGTTTATTATACCTTCAGCAAAGTTGTCACTGGCCGGGTGGTGGCACACACCTTTAAATGCCAGCACTCAGGAGGCAGAGGCAGGTGAATCTCTGTGAGTTCGAGACCAGCCTGGTCTACAAGAGTGAGTTCCAGGACAGCCTCCAAAGCCACAGAGAAACCCTGCCTCAAACCCCCTCCCATGAAAAAAAGAAGTTGTCACTGAACCTTGAGGGGACTTCTCTCCGATTCTGAATTCCTGCCACCTTGCCTTCTGCTACACACACCCCGTAAGAAAAACACACCTCTAAATAACTGAATTGGCTTTCCCGGCTCCTGGAACCCAAGATCCTCTAGCCTTCATCTCCTAATGCTGGAATTACCGCGGTGCAGCAGCACCCTTGTCCGGTTCAGCTTCTCTCTGATCCTCTATGAAGCTGCTTCTTTGCTTCAACAGGGCAGGTGTGTAACCTGTCTGCCACGTCAGCCCCTCTGAAGAGTGAAGGCACAGCCTCAAAATCCAGAACCACTTGACTAAAGTAGTGTGAGTGTGCCTATCTCAGAAGCGCAAGAGTCCTAAAGAACTTATGAGGCAGAGACAGGCACCCATACAGTGAGTTCCAGGCCAGCCAGCGCTGTGTGTCTCAGTAAATAAATAAATAGAAGGTAGATTGAAGTAAATCTCTGCATTTATAAGTCATGATACATTGTCTATTACCCAGGACCAAAAAAAAAAAAAGTTTTGTTCTGATCCTTTAGATTTCTTGTTTACTAGAGAATGTAAAACAGAACAAAAACAAACAAACAAACAAACAAAGAAAACACCTCATCCCTCCCCAGCTGTGGCTCCTAACAGTCGGTCTTTTCTCTTTCAACAGGATCTCTTTAAGATGGACATAGAAGACTTCAATGGCCGCTCCTATATGTCTGGTATGCCTACTGTGTGTTCCATTCAGATGGGCGTGGGAGCAGACACTGCCCTGTGGATGAAGGCAGAGAGCCTTCAGCCCTGGCACACCACTTCTACTTGGCTAAATGTCAGTCGCAGCTGCCACTCAGTGCGGTAGTGCTTGGAGGTAGTGTGCAACCTGCTGTGGTTTTACATTCCTAACGGTGCTTCTTCTTTTCGTATTGTGGAGAGGGAAGGGAATAAAAGTGGATACTATGACATGGATCACCCAAAGCAAGTACATGGAAGGAAAATGTGGTTCTTTTTCATGTGTTAAAAGGTCACCAGAAGAGAATTCTGTCCCATCCAAGTAGAGTGGACTATCTTCAAAAACGTTAAAGCAGGCTGGAATAGTAGGGACTGTTCACAAATTGTAGAGCACTCTCTACCACTGCTATTCATGTCCACCAGTCAGTCCTTTAGGAGAATGTGTAGCCTCCTCCAACTGCCTAAGAAAAAAAAACAAAAGCCTGACCTATTTACTTATTATCTACTTATTTATTTACTAGTGTATATATCTGATCTGGAACTCACTATGTAATCCTAGGCTGTCCTCAAACTTGTGGGAATTCATCCTGCCTCAGCTTCCTAAATGCTGAGGACAGTTATGAGCTGATGTGTTACCACCCCTACCGTGTCCACCAGAAGTCGAAATTTATTTTATTTTATTTACTTAGAGACAGGGTTTCATTGTGTAGCCCTGGGTGACCTGGAACTCTCTGTATTATAGATTAGGTTTGCCTTGAACTCACGGAGATCCATCTGCCTCTGCCTCCCGAGTGCTGAGGCTAAAGAGTATACCACCATGCCCAGAAGAATTCTGAGTTTTTATGTGAAATAATGATTCAAGCCAGGTGTGATGAAGCATTCATTACCTGTAGTCCCATCACTTGGGAAGCTGAGACAAGAGGATTGACATGAACCTGAAGCCAGACTAGGCTACAGAATCAGACGCAGATTCAAAGAAATAAAACCAATCTGGGTTAGATAGCTCACTTTTTTTCAAGACAGGGTTTCTCTGTGTAGACCTGGCTGTCCTGGAACTTGCTGTGTAGACCAGACTGACCTCAAATTCACAGAGATCTTCCTGCCTCTGACTCCCGAGCACTGGAATCAAAGGTGTGCACCACCATTGCCAGGTAGATAGCTCACATTTTTTGGAGGGGGAGGGAGGCTTGAGGCAGGGTTTCTCTGTGGCTTTGGAGGCTGTCCTGGAGCTCACTCTGTAGACCAGGCTGGTCTTGAACTTACATATATCTGCCTGCCTCTGCCTCCCGAGTGCTGGAATTAAAAACGTAAAACCACCGCCTGGCCGATAGCTCACATTTTGAATTCCAGCATTTAGAAGGCAGAGGCAGGGGACTAGAGAGATGGCTCAGAGGTTAAGAGCACTGGTTGCTCTTCCAGAGGTCCTGAGTTCAATTCCCAGCAACCACATGGTGGCTCACAACCATCTAATATGAGATGGGTACCCACTTCTAGTGCACAGATATACATGGAAGCAGAATGTTGTATACAAAATAAATAAATAAAATTTAAAAAAAAGAGAAGAGGGCAGAGGCAGACAGATTTCTGTGAGTTTGAAGCCAGCTTGAACTACACAGTGAGTTCCAAGCTAGCTACATAGTAAGATCCTGCCTCAACTCCCCCACTGCAAAAGGTAATGTAATGAGTAAATAATTAAATTTAAAAAGAAATTAAGTAAGTAAAGGAATGACTCAATATTTTTAAGGTGCTCCATGAGGCAAGTCAAGTTTGTGTATGGTCAGCATTTGGGAGGCTGGGGCAGTCCTTTGAGGCCAGCCTGCTCTACGTAGCAAGTTCCAAGATATCCCAGGATAAATAGACAGACTGTGACTCAAAAAAAAAAAAAAAAAAGTAATTGATATGGTCTGAATTCAGCCCGGAGGCCAATGATTTACATCCTTTGAAGACAGGGACAGAGAACTCAATTCTCATTCTCCTAGTCCCTTTCCACAAACACGGCATGTTAAGGGCTGTCAGTATCTGCGAAGTATTTTCAAAGGGGGAGAAGAAACCATCACCTATTGCAAGAGTGGATATCAGAACTATCAGAACCATCAGGTTTAATAAGTTAAAGAGTAAGAAGGGGAAGGGGGTCTGGGGTGCAGCTCAGTTGGTAGGCTGCTTACTTAGCATGCACCAGGCCCCATGTTTGATCTGAGCACTGCACAAACCAAACATTATGATGCATCCCTGCAGTCCAGCCTGTGAAATAAGGAGCTCCAGCTAGCTAATTTTCTGAGTAGAGAAAGATTTGTTTGTCTTTTGAGACAGGAGTCTGTTATAGCCTGGGCTGGCCTTGTACTTGGCTACACGGCCCTGTACCAGCCCTGTACTTGCCGTGTAGCCAAGACTGGACTCAAACTCCTGATGCTCCAACCTCCACTTCCCAAGTGCTGAGATTATAAGGGTGTCCATCCAGTTTGGCTCAAAAGTTAGTCTTTTTAAATTGTTTTTTTTTAATTTATATGTATGCTTGTCTGTCTGCCATATATGTGGGTACCCCAAGAGGACAGAAGAAGGCATCTGATCCCATGAAACTGGAATTACAGAAGGTTGTGAGCCACCCTGTGGGTGCTGGGAACTGAACCTGGGTCCTCTGAAAGATTAGTAAGTGCTGTTAACTGATGAGCCATCTCTCCAGTCCCCTCAAAAGTTAGTCTTTAAGAATATATATATTTTAGGGGGCTGGAGAGATGGCTCGGAGGTTAAGAGCACTTACTGCTCTTCCAGACGACCTGAGTTCAATTCCCAGCAACCACATGGTGACTCACAACCAGCTGTAATGAGATCTGGTGCCCTCTTCTGACCTGCACATGCACACAGTACACTGTATACTAAATAAATCTTAAAAAAAAAGAATATATATATTTTAAACTATTAGGGTCAAGGTCAAAGAAACAGGTATGGCATCACACAGCTATAATTCTAGTACTTGGGAGGCTAAAGCAAGATCATGAGTTCTAATCCATCCTGAATTATATAGCAAGATCCCAACTCAAGTTAAAAATAAAACTGCTGCCAGGCATGGGTGGTGCACACCTTTAATCTCAGCACTCAGGAGGCAGGGACAGGTGGATCTCTGTGAGCTCGAGGCCAGCCTGGTCTACAGAGTGAGTTCTAGGACAGGTCCCAAAGCTACACAGAGAAACCCTGTCTCAAAAAAACAAAATAAATAAATGAATAAAATAAAATAGCTCGGCCTGGCAAGTTGGAGCAGAAGCAGGCAGATCTCTGGAAGTTCAAGGCCAGCCTGCTCTAGGTGGGCAGTTCCAGGCCAGCCAAGGATATATTACATGACCTTATCTCAAAGCAGCAACAACAAAACTCAGTACTGACTATGGTAGCTGTAATCTCAGCACGAAGGAGACAGAAGCAGGAAGCTCATGAGCTCAAGGCTAGTTTACACTGCCTATTAAGAATGTCTCAGCCAGGTGGTGGTGGCATACACCTTTAATCCCAGCACTCGGGAGGCAGAGGCAGGAGGGTCTCTGTGACTTCGAAGCCAGCCTGGTCTACAGAGCGAGTACCAGGATAGGCTCCAAAGCTACACAGAGAAACCCTGTCTCAAAAAACCAAAAAAAAAAAAAAAAAAAAAGAACTGGCCAGGTGGTGGTGCACAAGCCTTTAGTCCTAGCACTCAGGAGGCAGAGGCAGGCGGGTCTCTGTGACTTCGAAGCCAGCCTTGTTTATAGAGCAAGTTCCAGGACAGCCAGAGAAAGTAAGTCCAAGTGCCATTGTGGAAATGAGCTATACGGTGTTTTATCAATCTCGTGTACTTTAAAGTGGAACCAGTGAAGGGATTATTAATAAGCACTGAAGGAGATAGCAAAATCTGTCAGACACACCTTAGAATCATGGGCCTCATCTGGGTAACACACGGATCTTGACTCTGGAGGGATTGGATTAGGTACAGGCATGCCATGCTAGTCACATGTTGGACAGAATAACACAGTTCAAGTGGGCTGATTTAATTTAAAGAGGCCCTTCCGAGGGTGGAACCAGCCAATTCCTCCCACCTCTGGTTCAGTCAAGTCTGTTCACTATTGAGCAACCAGAACACAGAGGACC